>NC_029788.2:115899509-115903478 GCF_000816755.2 Arachis ipaensis | reverse complement strand
GGTTCACTCAGTTTTTTATTAATATTATGAAATTTGAAATGAATCAAATGATTGAATTTTATATTTGTTTAAAAAAATTTGATTTTCTGCAGATAGGATGGGATAGGATTTAGACACTTAGAATGTAGGTAGAATTAGAGTTGAGATATTCTTAACCCACGAGTAGGATAGGGTAAAATTTAAAAAAAAAAAAATTCAACTTGCGAATAGGATTAGGTCAATCATGTAAAAATATTGGCAATTCATGAAGTAACTTTGAGAATATATTTGGCTTAAGGTCAATCACCCAACATGTTCAAGATATACATGGTTCAGTTTTAAAGAAAATACCAACAGTCATATACGAAAACAACTCTGTTTGCATCTATCAACTAAAAGAGGAATACATTAAAGGAGATAGAATAAAGCATATTTCACTAAAATTCTTCTACTGATCTCATGATCTTTAACAACATGGTGATATAGACGTTCAACAGATTCATTTCAATGATAATTTAGTAGATTTGTTCATTAAAGCACTACCTACTTCAACATTTGAGAAGTTAGTATATAAGATTAGGATGCGTCGGTTAAAAGATATCAAATGATGTAATTATCAGGGGGAGTAATATGGGAAGTATAAGATTGAGAAGTTAGTATATTCTTTTTCTTAACTATTATTTTTATCCCACTTCGAATTTTTTCTAATAAGATTTTTAACAAAATAGCTATCTAACGTATTATACTAAGGACATTCAAGAGAGAGTGTTATAAATATATTTATTATGAATGTCATTGTAAGTATAATTTAAATTTCAAGTAGATAGAATTAATTATAGATGTAACCTAGTTGAGTGAGCTAGAATTTGGGTCCTTTTATAAATAATTTTCTTATGATGTTCTGTGTACAACATCAATCATTAATAACGTCAGCTCTTATTCTCCTTATTCTCTTTCATCTTTCTTCTCTTTTCAAACTCTAGTCTTTATTTTCATAATAATACAGTATTTTTTTCAACCTTAAAAAAAACACTTGTCGAATAGTCTCTCAAATTCACTTGCGTGCTGTGCCTTTTTATTTGAGTGAACTACTAATTGGCCCCTGTACTTTTTTACGAAAGACAATGTGATTTTTTACGAAAAAAAAAAGAGTCATTACGATCCTTGTCTCTCATCTCCGTAAGACAATGCAGTTCTGTTGTGAGTTTTATCATCAAACACTAACAAAAATTGCTGATCTGATTTAGCACATTAAACTGATGAGGTGGACGTTAAGTGCCACGTGAATAGTTAAAAAAAAAAAAGAGTTAATTTGTCCAAAATTCAAATTGGTCAGGGGTCTTTTTATCTCATTCATTTAGATAAAACGACGTCGTNAAATAATTTTAATAATATTTTTAAAATATAAATAATAAATTAATAATAATAATAATTCTATGATGTATTATTAGTTTTATAATCTGAATAATTTAAGTAATAAAGTAAACATTAATGAACATATTATTTAACATCTGTGTCATGTATAACAACAACAACATATGTAGATTAATGTACATTGAATTTAAGAATGTCATAATAATTAAGCAATGATAATTTAGAGTTAATACTCAAAATGATCTCTAAAATTTGACTTTGACGCAATTTAGTCCTCAAATTTTTAATTGACTCAAATTATACTATGAAATTTTGACCCGTGCTTCAATTTGACCTTTTTATTATTTTCCATCACCAAAAAGCTGACCTAACAAATTTCAGGTGCCATATGATCAACAATTTTTTTTTTCAGTTTTACCATTTTTTTATATTTACCACCACTATTATTATCACACTACTCTCCCTTTCTCTCCTCTCAACCAAGAACTAAGAGTCCAATATATCACTACATCAAAAGAAGAATAAAAAAAATTTTAAACTTTATTTTTTCAATCTCCACCCTAATTTGTTCATATACCGAAATCAAGTTTAATTTTTTCTTTTTATTATTTTTTGATTCTGGGGCAAAGAATGAATGGGTTGAAAGAAAAATTGTTGAGGAAGCTCAAATCAATTAAATCAATTGGGTTTCAGGTAAGATCAAATCCTTCAAGTGAAAGCATTAGTATGTTGATTTTTTCTAAAAGATTCTAACTTTTAACATAAGTTCCCTCTTTGTTTCTCTACAAAATATTCCTAAGAAAATAGTTGTTGTCCACCCTTTTTAGAGAACCTTGCTACAATGAATTTTTATGGTGACCAATCCAATTAAAAGAAATTAGAATCCCATAACACCAAAAAAAGAGGGTTAAGTCTCAAGAGTCTAATTTCAGAAAGTGAGTTTAAGTCTCGCCGATGTTGTGTGCACATGGTGTTGCTGTAGGCCAAGTTGAAAGATTTTCACATTTGTTTATCTAGTACTATGCAGTTCAGGGTCACCCAAAATTTCCTAGCACAAGCAGCAGAAGATTCAGAAGAGAATTGGAGGCAGACGGCCAACCCGAGCACTGCGACGGCAAAGAAGAACAAAAATATGCAGAGCCAGAGCAGAGGCAGATGCTGACCCACAACTATGACGGCGACGATGACTCAGAGGCCGAAGCAGAGGATGACAAAGGCTAATGGAATAAAAAAGCACGAGAAGAGGCAGATCTAGAGAACATGTTAGAGCTATCTGAGACTTGCTCCTGCTCCCCAATTCACCAGAAACACAATGATTTAAAAGAAATGGGGGTTGCTAGGTTTTTTGTTTCAAATTTTTGGGGCTAAATTGATGCAAACAAAAATTTTTGTCACGTCAAACTACCGTTGAGGCTGTCAGGTGTTAACTACACGTGTCACGTCAGTTTTTCGGTGACGAAAATAGATGGAAGGACTAATTTGAGCCACATCTTAAAATTTCAGGGTACAATTTGAGTCAGTTAATAATTTGAGAATTAAATTAAGTAATGAATAGCAAAGTAAAACCACAAATCTAAGGCACCCATTAACCTAGAAGCAAAATTATGTCAAAATAAAAATTTTTATTTTTATTTTAATGTTTTAAAGACCTCAATAAATTATGTGTCAAATGATTCTTGTGGTTAATTTTAGAGGTTGATTATAGCACATGAAAAAATTTTAATCTTCTGGGTTTAGAAGATAATAAGACATTATTCCATATTTGTAAGTTTAGAAAAATATAAAAAAAATTGAGAGAATAAAAAAAAAATATAAAATCAAATAAATGAGTAAAAATAAGAAAAAAATTAATAATTAAGAGAGAAAAACTTATTCATGAGATATAAAAAAAGTTGATACGTGTCAATTTTATAGAGTTAAGAGGATAATTAGATTTATTATTTAATTTTTTAAATCATATTTTATTCATTTAATATCTATAATAATGTATCAAGTATTATTAATTAGTTTATGTTTATTATATCTTATAATAAAAAATTTATTAAAAAATACTAATAATATAATAAATATCACAACAATAAAAAATTAATTTAAAAAAATATTGTATCAAAATTTTTTTAAGATAAATAAATTTTTGACAAATAAATTCGTGATCAATTTAAAGTTAAAATGATGTTGTCTTTTGTTTTTTTTTTAAATAACTAAAATCAAATAGACATATGATGAATTTGAGTTTAGAAAATAAATTATTCTTATATTTTCCTAAACATTCATGTTGGTATCTAATGTCTATCTCACCAGCTTAATATCTCAGATCAATAATTTGTGTTAGTAGTTAGTAATTAACGACAAAACTCATAGATATTGTCTCAAAAAAATCATGGACCGAAATGACTTTTTTTTTTTTCCATAAAAAATTGCGTCGTCACAAGAAAGACCAAAGTTGCCATTGTAATTCACTCTTTTTTATTTTAACATTTATTTGTAGAGTCATCTTTAAAGTTACAGATTTTGTCTTTCTCCTTTTTTATTGGAAGGTTATACGGGTCATCTTATGAGAAGTTACAAGACGAAAAATATTTTTTCATCAAAATATCTGTAGAATAATATAAAAAA
>NC_029788.2:115892936-115899503 GCF_000816755.2 Arachis ipaensis | reverse complement strand
TCTTTTAGTAATTTTTTTTTAAAAGTGATTTTGAGCAGTATAATTCAAATAACATTTATTTTATTATAATTTATTTTAATATAAAAATTATCAAATATAAATTATATTAATATAAATTTATTTTTTATCAAAATTAATTTTATACAAATTTTTATTTATAAACTGTAATCTAATCACACACTTAATCCTACAAGAAATATTGAAGTTCCAAAAAAGTACATGATATATGTGATCATTTTTCTATCAAATTTTGTTTTGTCATGGTTTGGGTTGGACAAAGCCAACCCGCACCGAGAAAGAACCGGGACAGCCCAAGATAACCCCACAACTATAGCAACCAAATTACCAAATACAAACATAACTCTACTCCACCTAATACTTATCTACTAACAATTTGAATTGATTACAAAAAAAGGGCATGGGAGGTGGTGCTGGACCCGTCTCGATCTGTCACCTTGTGAGTGAGTTTTTAAATAACTTGGATTGAAAATTTGCCCTATATTTTAAAAATGGATTTTCATTTTTTTTTCTTGATTTTTTTGATAAAATGTAATTTTTTATTATATATTTTTTAAGTAAAATTAAAAAAAAATATACAAAAAAAATGTTAAATAATAAAAAATGATACTTTATAAAAAATTTAAAAAAAATATTGAGAGGATCTATTTATTATATTTTGATATTTCACAATCTTATATCCTATATCAAAATTAATTTCCTTATTTATTTTTGTCTTTTCAATTTTCTTCTGTATGGTTTAACACAACCCTTACTTTAATTCTCTATACCCTCCTTCCTCTGTAATTAACAATATATAAAGGAAAAGTCCAGGGGCTAGCAATTTTATCAAATTCTGGCCAGCATATAACCATCAAAGAAGAGTGAGCCATTTGATGAAATCTCACACCATTAAAAGCCTCATTGATAGCTATTTGATGGCTATAAATCCCAAAAGTTGCTGGTCCGCTAATATTCCTCATATATAAAATGAGACCAAGCTGGCCAATGGTATTGTTATTAACAAGAACACCTTGACTGGGGATGAGGGAAGTTCACTAATTCAACCATCATTAGAGTTCTGGATCTCGTGTCTTCTCTCTGTATTCAGCCAGTTTTTTCTTGACGAGAACCATTGGTAATGACTGCTGCCTCTCTCTCTATCTCTCTCTCTCTTAATATATATTGCTTTTTTTTTTTGTTGATTACCGCCAGTCTCATATATATGATAATATTCTTACATGCCATGAATATTGATTTGTATATAGACAAACAAATAGTAATGTTTCGTTCTGCTTAATTGACCGGATTCGGTGTAATAATCGTGCTTCTGTTGTTTTAAACATAAAAACAAAGTTAAACTGACAATTAACAGCTTATGATCTTTTGATCAATGAACTGTTAGTCTTTCTTTACGATCCTTTTGTTCTTCTTTTAAATCAAAACTAGAGTTAATCTGAAAACTTTAGATTAATAACTACAGTAGTTAATCACTGTAGGAAAGGAAAGGGGACAGGGACTCAGGGAGAGGGAGAGGGAGAGGGAGAGGGAGAGGGCTAAATCCGTTATTTGATCCAAAGTCTATTTTTACGTGTTTATTTTGAATTTTTTATATGTCTAATGTTTAATTTAATTTAATTTAATTTATAAATTTTAATTTTATTCTTAACCTCAATTTTGTATTATTTGTATAACAATTAGCAACAACAACCACCACCATTTAGAGATGGACGAATGGCAGAAATACCCAAATTTGTGAATACTCAATCCGCCACTACCTAATATAAAATGAATAATTACCAAATTTGATATAAAATAAGTTTTAGATAGGACGAGATCGAATTAAAGTGTATCCATCTTGAGATATATAGGTTTAATTACTCTGTTGGTCCTTATAGTTTTGTAAAATTTTTAATTAGGTCCTTATATTTTTTTTCTTTTTAATTGAATCCTTGCACCAAAATTTTTTTTTAATTGGGTCCCTATATTTTTTTTTTCTTTTATTTAGGTCCCTGTACCAATTCATTTTCTTTTAGTTGGGTCCTTATAAAATTAAGCCAATTATTATTAAGAGGGACTTAATTGAAAAAAAAATTAGTGCAGAGACCCAATTAAAAAGAAAAAAAAGTATAAGGACCTAATTGAAAATTTCACAAAATTATAGAAACCAACAGAGTAATTAAACCAGATATATATTATATTTATAATATAATATGAATTTATAAAAATTAATAAAAATTTAGATTAATTATCTAAATCATTTTTTGAGAGTTTTAAAATTGAATACTTTAATTTTTAAAATTTTAAAATACACAAAAAAATTCTCACATTTAATTTTAGCAAATAATTCAGTTTATAGTCTTATTTTCCATTAATGACAAATAACAAATATTAAGAGCGGTCGTCGATGGAGGCAAGCAAACTCCAATATGGTACTCATTTACCGCGTCATTGTCGACGACAAAATTAAATAGTTAAAAATAAAATGAGAGATCAATTAGATATATTTTTTACAATTTTAGAGACGTAAATGGTATAATTAATAAGTCAATAACTAAATTAATATAATTTATAAATCTCAGGATCCCTTTGGAATTTAAGTCTGGATATATCTTGAATGTAAAATTTTAGTTTAAGTATTATATATTGTGGATATAATTCAATAATTGGATAAGAAAGTCGAAGATGAATTTTTTTATTAATATGTTATTTTATGCGTTAGTATATGTTTGCTCTCACCTCCCAAATCCCAGTGACACTCGTACGTAAAAACAATACATATGTATAATAATTCTTTTTATATCATTTATCTTGGATATAATCAGATTCAATAAGATATTGCTGACGATATATGTTTCTTCTTCAGGCAAGGCACAATGGCTTCATCTACAAACGTAGTTAGCAATACCATCACTAAAATCACAGAGAGATTTAACACCGTACGTGTTTCCTATCATGAAATCATGACCATTATTGATAATATCAAACGCTATCTCTCAACCATCAATGGTGTGACGGGTAAATGCCATGGTGATGATGCCTCTCTACACATACATAGACATGATTGGATAACCGATATCATGGATGTGCTCACCAATTTGTGGGAGTTGTTGACAAATACTACTTCTCTGCATCCAAAACAGGGTACCATTGCTACATCATTTTTCTCCTGCTTCTTTAGCCGTACACCTCGTGGTCTAGTTCTCCAGCTCGAACAAATCGAGAAGAGCCTAGAATACCTTGCGGCTGATTCTACCAAGCTTTCTCTGAAAGACAGAACCAAGTTAAGCAGATCGGAGGCGAGGGGAAATGAAACGAAGGTTCAAGGGAGAAGAGAGGATAAGGAAGTTATAATAGGGTAGATTTTGATTTCCACGAAAGTGAACGGTATTGTTTCCGTGGCTGCTATTGTAGGGATGCAGGGGATGGGAAAGACAACACTCGCCAAGTTTGTTTGTGATGATGACAGGGTGAAAGATAACTTCGTGGTGATTTGGGTTGATGCTGGTATACATGGTGAGTTCTATGCTGATTCCGTCAAGAAAAGTATGATTCAGGAACTGGACCCAGAAAAGGAGACTGTTGCAATTGATGAAAATCTTGATCTTGGAGCAGTGATTCATGGAAGAAGATTCTTTCTTGTGATGGATGATTTACGGAGCGAGAACCGTGAGGAATGGGTGAAGTTGTATGAGATGCTAAAGAAGGGAGCTACTTCATCTGGTGGTGCTGTTCTTGTAACTACTCGGAATTCTCATGTAGCCAATGTTGTTGACCCAAATGCTTGGAGACTATTTAGGCTAAGGAAAGAAGACTCCTTGTCTCTATTTGAGAATCTTGCTGGAGGAAACTCGAGTGAATCCAAAATTAGAGGAGTTCATCAAAAGTTGGAAAAGAAATGCAAAGGAGTCCCTTTGGCATTAGTAACAATGGCGAGATTGTTAAAGTCAAAACCAATTGCTGAATTAAAACAAGACCATTTGGAGGAGGAGTTCATGCAGGAGATGAAGTCTATATACTTCAACGACCTCCCCTCGTTGCATCAAAAGCAGTGCTTTGCTTATCTGTCATTAGTATTCCCTACTCAATTTGTTTCGGTTAAAGCGGAGACATTAATTCAGCTTTGGATGGCAGAGGGATTTCTAGGGCATGTAAATTTGAATTCTCCTTCTCCTCAACATTCACAGCCAGAAGATTTGGGCCTTGACTGCATACAAGAATTTTCCCGTACCTCATTTCTAGTTCTTCACGACTCCAAAATCATGACTTACAAGATGGGTAACGAACTGATCTGGGAGTTATCAAGATTTGTGGCTACCAAGGACCGATTCTGCTTCTGCGTGGATAATCGCGTTGAAACCATTAAGAACACAGTTAGTAGAGTGGCATTATCTCCTAGCTTAAACGTTACTTATGGGATTCCGAAATTCCTCATTAACAGCAACAAAACCTTGCATACTCTTCTCTTCCCCATGCCTTACTCATACGATTGGTCTTCAAGAATTCCATATGAGGTGAAGTTAAGTTGGTCTGCATGTCATGAACTCTTTTGTGCATTCAAGTGTCTGCGGGTACTGAACCTAACAGATCTAGGAATGAAGAATTTACCAGATTCAATTGGAGAGTTAAAGAGCTTAAGGTACCTTGATTTGTCCCACAACAACATGAAGAAACTTCCCAAATCCATTGGTAAATTGAAGCATTTACAGACATTGATATTGTCTCATTGTCACCAGCTTCGAAAGCTGCCAAATGAGTTTCAGCACCTGGTGAATCTCAGGCATCTTGTGATGGACGAGTGTCTTCAGCTGGAACACGTGCCGTTAGCTTTGAAGAAGCTAACAAGCCTTCTTACATTGTCGCATTTCACAGTTAGCACACGAAACAACAAGAGCAAACAGATTCTAGGTTTTCGGGAGCTTGTTAATCTGAAAAACTTGAGCGGTGAACTGGAAATTTCACACTTGGAGCAACTGAAACTCAAGAAATCAGAACAGGGGCTTGCCTTTTTAAAAGAGAAACAACATCTGAAGCACCTCACTCTGAAATGGAATCATGATGACAATGACAATCACAACAATCATGATGAGAATGATGAAACATCATTGGGACATCTTGAGCCACATGTAAATCTTCAAGGACTAGACATTGTGGGTTATAAAGGTGCAAAGTTTTCAGATTGGCTTCTATCGCTTGAGAATCTTGTCACCTTCAGTTTGTACAACTGCTCTTGGTGTAAATCTCTCCCTCCTTTAGATAGTTTCCCTAAGCTGAAATCTCTCCGGCTCGAAAGATTGGATTCTCTGGAATACATAAACGCTAGCCAGCACGAGCTGCGGTTGGAACTCCTACAAGAGCTGTCAATAGCGGATTGCCCCGAGCTCAAGAGTTGGTGGCAGGAGGGAACCGAAGACACCACTGCTATCTTTCCCTCCATATCAAATTTGAAGATCCGATATTGTCCCAAATTGGAATGCATGCCACTGTATCCGAATCTTGATGGAAACCTTCTGTTGGAAGGCTCCAGCATGAAACCACTGATGCATACCATAGATTACAGCAGTAGCAATATGTCATCATCATCTTCTTCTCTTCCGCCACTCTACAAAGTGCAGCGTTTAACAATCACAAACGTGGAGGGGAAGGAACAATCCCCGCTACCGGACAACTGGCTGGAAAGGTTCATATCTATCCACTTTCTTTGTATCAGCGAGAATCTGCAGCGAATGAGAGGATTTAGGCACTTGACATCGCTTAGCACAATGATAGTTACAAAATGCAGCAGAGATGATTTACCCCATGATAAGCAATGGCAGGGTCTGCAGAGTCTTCGACGGCTAGAGTTACAAGAAGTGGATAAACTGAAGCATTTTCCGGAAGGAGTGAAACACCTTACATCTCTGACAAAGCTAAGCATCTTGAGTTGTACCGAGTTGACAAGTCTAGGAGAAGGAATAGGCGAACTCAAATCCCTAGAGATCCTTTGGATTAAGGATTGCCCCAAGTTAGGTTCCCTTCTTGGAATAAGCAAACTGGAGTCTTTGAAGGAGTTGAGCATTACGGATTGTCGCTTGTTGTTGCCGAGGTGCCAGAGAGAAACCGGGGATGACTGGCCACAGATTAAGCATATTAGACGTATCCGATTGGCAGGTGCTTCTGAAATCTATGAATGATTATATCAATCACAACACTGTCTTTTGTCTTTCATTTCATGAACTAAGCAAAGGGAATTGGTGTGCTACTGCTATCTCATGTTACACTGTTACTTCTATCGGGGTTTACTTGATTGATTCTTAGAAGTTAGGATTATAAGCTTAGATACCCGTTTTTATATATTGCATGTACGGTTGGAAGTGAGCCGAGTTAAGTAGAATTAGACTAAATTCAAATTCGACTTACAAAAATTAAGTTTGGTTCATGGTTTGGCTTATTAATAATCAAGTCTATTTCGTAAGTTTAAGTTTAGCTCAACAAAAGTTCAGGAGCTGATTTGAATTCAGGAGTTGGTTCAAATATATATATATTTTCAATATTAAATAACTATATTTTAATATTTAATATAAGAATAAT
>NC_029788.2:115885731-115892511 GCF_000816755.2 Arachis ipaensis | reverse complement strand
AGTTTAATATTGTATATTTTTCGTTACATTTAATATAATGGTCAGTGACCATTAACAATATTGTTATGGACCATTTCTATAAGCACAATATCAAGAGCCAAATTTATGAGTATTAAAGACTTAGTTTGATGATTAAGTATTTTTTTTAAATTTTAAATAAGTTGTTACAAAGAATATTAACTCCTCGTCACATTATAATACTTAATAATTTAATTTTGACATTAATTATTACATTATAACCATCATTCTATTATTAAAGAAAATATTACAATATTGATTATATATAAGTCTAAAATTATGAATAAAATATAGTATCCTGCTATATATTTAAATTTTTTTGCCAATCAAATCCAATCAAGTTGACCCAAACCTAACAAAATTTACTCACATAATATGCATGTGAAATTGCGCTGTTTTTCTTCTTTCTGTTTATTTGTGTGCCTCCTTCTCCTTCTTCTATTGATGCTGCTGTTGCTGTATTTTATTTTTGTTACTTCTTCTGGTTCTCTTCTTCATGTAATATTACAGTTATTTATTCTTCTTTGTTTTATTTTTCTTCTTTTTTTATTCCTCTTAAAAAAAAGTGAAAAAAGAAGAAGAGTTTTGAATTATGCAGAATTTATCAGAAAAATAACACCGAAAATTCTTAATAATAACACATAAATTTCTTAGTTTTGACATCGAAATTTTGTTACAAAAATGTCTTTTTTAATGTTGCATTTTTTCTTTTTATTCTTTTTTTTTTCTTTCTTCTGTTGCTCTTATTTCTTCTTTTAGAAGCATTGCTTCATATTAGACTTAAATGAACATATTTGTACTGTATTGCAATCTTATTTAGTTGAAAAAATATATGTTCCTTCTCTTTCTACTAATTTTGCAACATTATGTGTTTCTTTTTCTTCTTTGTTTGATTGTTTTTATTTTTTTAACAAAGTAAAACAAGGAGGAGGAGGAGGAGGAGGAGGAGGAGGAGGATGATGATGATGATGATGATGATGATGATGATGATGATGATGATGATGATGATGATGATGATGATGATGATGATGATGATGATGATGATGATGATGATGATGATGATGATGATGATGATGATGATGATGATGATGATGATGATGATGATGATGAGGATGATGATGATGAGGATGATGATGATGATGATGATGATGAGGATGAGGAGGAGGAGGAGGAGGAGGAGGAGGAGGAGTTTTAAGTTATCATTAAGTAATTTCAGTACATTCTGCATTTAAATAAGATGCATTTGGTCTGAGCTTCTTTTGAACTAAGTTTATTTATGTGTTATCATCATTAAAAAATGTTGGTACATTTTGGATTTAAACTATTATATGTGTAAGAAGAAGAAGACGATGATGACAATAATGATAACTGTTCTTGTGTGATTACCTGGACGTGACCTCGGCTAGGGGAGCCGACGCCGAGCTTTAGCCTTCAATGCCGAGCTATAAGCTGGGATGATCCAAACTCTTCGTCCAGAGAGATATCTCATCACGGAGAGTATGAACAAAGGGGGAGTGTACCTGCAAAAGGCACTCCGATGCTTAAGTTAGTACTGAGAATTTTGTGTATCATTTGAAGATAAAATATCATACCTTTATAGGTGAGATAAAATAGGTCAGTTACGTTTCTATTGATCATCTGAATTGAAGAGCAATTAATAGGTTTTAATAAATGATAATGTCTGGTCGGACGTTTTTATTCTAAGATGTAGTCCGTTGAGTCTGACTGTAACATATAACGCCGAGTTATAATGTATCATAGCCCCAAGCTTAGCTGGCTATATTTTGATAAAGCAGGTTGAGCTTTTTTAGTTATAACTCAGCGATTTGAGTTATAGGTATGGAGTCCCCAGATCAACTTACTTTATTAAAATAATGAATAATTTGAATTTCAACCGTGATTTGAAGTTAACATGTATTGGAAAGTGTAGTAGCCTTGTCATTGATTGTGCCTTTGATTTTTCCAATATAATTTTGAACCGTTGATTTAGTAGATGCAACGGTTAGGTTTTTTCATGGAACTGAATAGTTAATTTGAATAGTTGCTGAGACGATTTTGATAAAAGTGAATTGGTTGGGCGAGATTATTGAGTTAGTTCATCATTGTTTGGTGATTTGATTGAGTTTGATTGTGCAAGTGTAAACGATGTGACTTTGAATTGAAAAGTTGTCGCGAATGGATAAGTGTTTGTACTTGTATGTTATGTGATTGAGTTTGTTGACTGTTGATAGTCATGGTTCGAAATTGAAGATTGAGTTTGATTGCGCATGTGTAAACGATGCGACTTTGAATTGAAGAATTATCGCGAATGGATAATTGATTGAAGATTGTGTTTGATTGTGTATGTGTAAACGATGCGACTTTGAATTGAAGAATTATCGCGAGTGGATAATTGATTGAAGATCGTTGATATAGATCTGATGATAGTTGATATAAATTTGACAATGACTGATAATGATTGATATAGAAACGATAATGATTGATATAAATATGAAAACAGAGATAATAGATATAGATTTGAAAATAGAAAAATAGATATAGGTCGACGAATAGAGGTAACAAATATAAGTCGGCAAATAGAGATGACAGATGTAGATCGACAAATAGAGATAACAGATATAGATTTGCAAATAGAGATGATAGATATGGATCGAAAAATAGATATAACAGATATATATTGGCAAATAGAGATAACAGATATAAATCGTCAAATAGAGATGACAAATATAGATCGGTAAATAGATATAACAGATGTAGATTGGAAAATCATATATAAATCGGCAAATAGAGATATCAGATATAATTTGTCAAATAGAGATATCAGATATAAATTGGCAACTAGAGATAACTGATAAAGATCGGCAAATAGAGATAACGGATATAAATCGAAAAGCAGAGATGGCAGATATACATCGGCAAATAGATATAACAGATGTAGATCGGAAAATCAGATATAGATCGGCAAATAGAGATATCAGATATAAATTGGAAAAATAGAGATATCAGATATAAATTGGCAACTAGAGATAACTGATAAAGATCGGCAAATAGAGATAACAGATATAAATCGGAAAGTAAAGATGACAGATATAGATCAGAAAATCAAATAACAGATATAGATAGGCAAATAGGGATAAGAGATATAAATCGAAAAATAGAGATGACATATATATCAGAAAAATAGAGATAACAGATATAAATCGGCAAATAGATATATCAGATATAAATTAAAAAATAGAGATGACAGATATAGATTGAAAAAATAGAGATGACAGATATAGATCAGAAAAATAGATATAGATCGGCAAATAGATATACCAGGTGTGATTTGAAAAATAAAGATGATAGATATTTGATCGGAAAAACAGATATAGATCGGCAAATAAATATACCAGAGATGATTTGAAAAATAGAGATGACAGATATAGATGGAAAAAATATATATAGATCGACAAATAGATATAACAGATGTAAATTAGAAAATCGAGATGACAGATATAGATCGGAAACACAGATATAGATCGACAAATAGATATATCAGAGTTGAATTGAAAAATAGAGATGACAGATATTGATCGGAAAAACAGATATAGATCGGCAAATAAATATACCAGAGATGATTCAAAAAATAGAGATGACAGATATTTGATCGGAAAAACAGATATAGATCGGCAAATAAATATACCAGAGATGATTTGAAAAATAGAGATGACAGATATAGATGGAAAAAATAGATATAGATCGACAAATAGATATAACATATGTAAATTGGAAAATCGAGATGACAGATATAGATCGGAAACACAGATATAGATCGACGAATAGATATACCATAGTTGAATTGAAAAATAGAGATGACAGATATTGATCGAAAAACAGATATAGATCGGTAAATAAATATACTAGAGATGATTTAAAAAATAGAGATGACAGATATTTGATCGGAAAAACAGATATAGATCGGCAAATAAATATACCAGAGATGATATGAAAAATAGAGATGACATCTATAGATGGGAAAGACAGATATAGATCGGCGAATAGATATACCAGAGTTGAATTGAAAAATAGAGATGTCAGATATAGATCAGAAAAACAGATATAGATTGGCAAATATGGATAACAGATATAAATTGAAAAATAGAGATGATTGATAAAAATCGAAAAATAGAGATGATTGATATAAATCCGAAAATAGAGATGACTGATATAAATCGGATAATAGAGATGACTGTTATAGATCGAAAAATAGAGATTTTTGAAATAAATCGGCAAATAGAGATGATTTAAATCAGAAAATAGATATAACATATAAATTGGCAAATTGAGATAACAGATATAAATCGAAAAATAGAGATGATTGATATAACTCGGAAAATAGATATAGATCGGAAAATGGAGATGACTGATATAAATCGGCAAATAGAGATGATTGATATAAATTAGAAAATAGAGATGACAGATATAGATTAGAAAAACAGATATAGATTGGCAAATAGATATAACATATAGATTGGCAAATAGGGATAACAGATATAAATCGGAATATAGAGATGACATATAGATCAGAAAAATAGAGATAACAGATATAGATCGGCAAATAGATAGATAAGATATAAATTGAAAAATAGAGATGACAGATATAGATTGAAAAAATAGAGATAACAGATATAAGTTGAAAAATAGAGATGATAGATATAGATCAGAAAAACAGATATAGATCGGCAAATAGATATACCAGGTATGATTTGAAAAATAAAGATGACAGATAGTAATCGAAAAAACAGATATAGATCGGCAAATAAATATACTAGAGATGATTCGAAAAATAGAGATGACAGATATTTGATCGGAAAAACAGATATAGATCGACAAATAAATATACCAGAGATTATTTGAAAAATAGAGATGACAGATATAGATAGGAAAAATAGATATAGATCGACAAATTTATATAACAGATGTAAATTGGAAAATCGAGATGACAGATACAGATCGGAAAAACAGATATAGATCGGCGAATAAATATACCAGAGTTGAATTGAAAAATAGAGATGGCAAATATTTGATCGGAAAAACAGATATAGATCGGCAAATAAATATACCAGAGATGATTTGAAAAATAGAGATGACAGATATAGATCGGAAAAATAGAGATAACAGATATAAGTTGAAAAATAGAGATGACAGATATATATCAGAAAAACAGATATAGATCGGCAAATAGATATGACAGATATAGATTGGCAAATAGGGATTACAGATATAAATTGGAATATAGAGATGATTGATATAAATCGGAAAATAGAGATGATTGTTATAAATCGAAAAATAGATATAGATCGGCAAATAGAGATGACTCATATAAATCGACAAATAGAGATGATTGATATAAATCGAAAAATAGAGATGATTGATATAAATCGGAAAATAGATATAGATCGACCAATAGAGATGACTGATATAAATCGGCAAATAGAGATGATTGATATTAATCGAAAAATAGAGATGATTGATATAAATTGAAAAATAGATATAGATCGGAAAATAGAGATTACTGATATAAATCGGCAAATAGAGATGATTGATATAAATTAGAAAATAGAGATGACAGATATAGATCAGAAAAACAGATATAGATCGGCAAACAGATATAACAAATATAGATTGGCAAATAGGGATAACAGATATAAATCGGAATATAGAGATATTGATATAAATCGGAAAATAGAGATTATTGATATAAATCGGAAAATAGAGATGACTGATATAAATCGGCAAATAGAGATAGATCGGCCAATAGAGATGACTGATATAAATCGGCAAATAGAGATGATTGATATAAATCGGCAAATAGAAATGATTGATATAAATCGAAAAATAGAGATGATTGATATAAATCGGAAAATAGATATAGATCGGCCAATAGAGATGACTGATATAAATCGGCAAATAGAGATGATTGATATAAATCGAAAAATAGAGATGATTGATATAAATTGGAAAATAGATATAGATCGGCCTTTTTCAGGCCTTAATGATTTACTATATGACCTTTGTTTACAAAGGTGCAGGTAAGTTTGAAGCCACTGGAAGGAAATGGGGCCTGTAGAAAGAAGGGTGTTTATTTCGAGGCCCCACAGTGGGCGCCAATTGTTCTTGTGTGATTACCTGGACGCGACCTCGGCTAGGGGAGCCGACGCCGAGCTTTAGCCTTCAATGCCGAGCTATAAGCTGGGATGATTCGAGCTCTTCGTCCAGAGAGATATCTCGTCACAGAGAGTATGAACAAAAGGGGAGTGTACCTGCAAAAGGCACTCCGATACTTAAGTTAGTACTGAGAATTTTGTGTATCATTTGAAGATAAAATATCATACCTTTATAGGTGAGATAAAATAGGTCGGTTACGTTTCTATTGATCATCTGAATTGAAGAGCAATTAATAGGTTTTAATAAATGATAATGTCTGGTCGGACATTTTATTCTAGGATGTAGTCCGTTGAGTCTGATTGTAACATATAACGCCAAGTTATAACATAAAGTGCCGAGTTATGGTGCATAATGCCGAGTTATTGTATATAATGCCGAATTATGACATCGGATTTGTAACGGCCGTATCAATGACAATAACGATGATGATAATGACAATGATGATGAAGATGGAGGAGAAGGAGAAGGAACATGAAGGAGGAGGAGGTGGTGCGGTGACAGTGACAGACCCAAAAAATTATAGGAGTGGGGGCAAAACATATATTCTAAGAT
>NC_029788.2:115873369-115885612 GCF_000816755.2 Arachis ipaensis | reverse complement strand
CAATTATACTAAAAATATAATAGAGATATAAAAATTACGAAGAGTTAGTAAAATTATTAATTTATTTAGAATGAAAGTATAATATGATTAAGTGTAATTTACTTAGATGTGATTAAAAAATAATTGAATACTATGTATAGTAAAAATTTGATATTATTGAAGGATAAAATTAAGATTTATTTCTATGTATCGTTTTTGTTCCCAACGTTTTCATCCTATTTAAGTCCCTAACGTTTCAAAATCGTCTCAATTTTGTCCCGCCATTAATTCTATTAACGGATCCTAACGGCACGACAACATTGAGTCAATTTTGAAACGTTAGGGACTTAAATATGACGATTGAAACGTTAGGGACAACTTTGAGACTTATCCCAAATGTTGGGGACAAAAACGATACTTTACTCATCACTTTAATAACTTATCATGATGTGTTATAAGTTACAAGCTTGTATGAGTTATAAAATAAGTTAGAAATTTGAGTAATTATCCAAATCAGTTCCCAAAGATTTTAAAATTAGACGTTTTAGTCTTCGAAAAAAATTAATACAAAAATCAATTTTCATTTTTTTTCCAGCGGCAAAAACAATCTCAAGAGACTCATTTCTCCGTTTTATGCCACCGAAAAAAGATGAAGTAGCATGGTTACTCTCCAGTTGTCCAACAGCAGTTACAGGTATCATAGAAGAACAAATTAATTCCTAACCACCTCATGAAAATGGCGCCATTTAGAGCTCGGCAACAAACGTTGAGTTTTAGTGGAAGACACAAGGTTGTGCTTCTTCTCCTCTGCCTCAACCCCTCTCTATTTGAATAGAAACTAAACCCCACACATTCTTCAAACTTTTACAAAGAAGGGTGCAATCCCGAATTTCGCCATATATACAAAGCAATTTCTTGCCGTTTTCAGATCTCCCACCACTTTACATAGAATATCTAGAGTGAACACCCAACCCGACCCTGACAATTATTTCGAAAGGATAACGAGGCCCCAAAGAAAAAAAACAATCAATCCGATCCCTGATATTTTTTTTGAGACTGATTAGCCCCTGTGCTAAAAAAACAACATTGACTTTTTTTTTGGCACAGGGGCCTCGTTGTCCTTTCGAAATAATTATTAGGATCTTTTCTTTTTAGGATTGATTAGTCCCCGTGCCAAAAGAAAAATTGACTTGTTTTGGTACAGGGATTAATTTGTCCCATAAAAATAAATCTCAGGAGCCGAGTTAAATTTTTTTTATTAAGAGTCTCATTGTCTTTCGAGATAATTGTCAAGTACCGTTTAAGATTTTTTTCCCAAATATCTATCATAGTAGTAAATGTGACAACATTAGGGTGCAATTCGTACCTGAGCATTTCAGCATACAACTCAAAAGCCCAGATCACATTAGCTACCTTGCCATAACCATCCATGAGAGTCTTATAAGTGTACAAAATAGGCGCCACTCCAGATTCCCTCATCAAACGGAAAATGCCCTCGGCATCTCCCATTCGACCCTCATTGCAAAGAACACGGATCATAATAGTGTAAACCACAACAGTTGGTTCAATTTTGCGGTGGAGCATTTCATCAAATAGCTTGCATGCACCAACAGAATCAGCTTGGCTGCAGCAGCACTGCATCAAAATGCCGTAGCTCACAATGGTAGGGGGAATCCACGCGATACCATGTCCCCATAGACCTCCCACAGTGAATCAAATCTATGGGTGTTGACGAGGGCGTGAAGAAGCGATTGCAAGCCTTCAAGAGAGACAAAGAAGGGACGTTTCTATACGCCGAACGAGCTTCTTGGATATGATCCAATTCGCAGAAGGCGACGATGAAGACGGAAACGAAGTTGGGGGCTTGGGAGTGGGTGAGCGCGTGGAAGAGAGAGGAGCAGGCGGTGTGGGAATTGGAGAGGATACTATTATGTTTGGTGCCAAGCCCTAAACGGCGCCGTTTTCATGATGTGGCTGGGGACTAATTTATCTTTCTATGACACCTGAACATGTTGCTGGACACGCTGGAGAATAACAGTGTCAAATCAGCTTTTTTTGATGGCATAAAACAGATAAATGAGTCTGGAGATTGTTTTAGCTGCTGGAGAGAAATCATGAGACTAATTTGTATATTGATTTTTTTTTTTGAGATTAAAACGTCCAATTTTAAAATTCTCGAAAACTGATTTAAATAGTTACTCCAGAAATTTTTACTAAGGTTCACCATACTGATCATATCACAAGCTTTTCAAAGTAAAATCTAAAATGATTTTGGATTCATCACAATGAAATTAACCTTTTTTTTGAAATTACTTATTCTTTTTAATCCAAACTAAGTTGCTTAATTATCAAGATTGATTTTGCTTTCTTCACAGGTTAAGCTTCCAGTAATTTTGTCTCCTTCTGCTGTTGCGAGAGAAGACTTTGCGGGGAAAATGGTTGCGAGCATTGTTGGCGATACAATCGCTAAAATCACAGAGAGGTTGAACTCTCTCAATATTTTTGGCAAAAAGAGCACCACCATCGCTGAGAATATCAAACTTCATCTGTTATGCATCAAGGAGGAGCCAGAGGACAGTGATGCTGCAACACCTCGATGGATTACTGATGTCACGGATGCCGTCATCGATTTGTGGGACTTGTTGGACGATCTAAATCTTCCTCCAGCTGATGCCAGTGTGCCTCCAAAACAGAGCACCATGGCAACATTCTTCTCTCTTTACAAGCCTACACCTCGTGGCCTACTTCTTAAACTCGAGCAAATTGAGAATCGACTACAACGCATTGCAACCGACTCAACCAAGCTTCCTGTGAAGAGCAACAAAAAGCTAACGGACTCGGATGTGCAGGGTGGAGAAATAGAGTTTGTCGGGAGAAAAGAAGCTAAGGAAAGATGGATAAAGAGGATCTTGGAACCGACAAGAGTGGATAATGGCAATTTTCCAGTCTTTGCCATTGTAGGGATTCAAGGGATAGGGAAGACGAGATTTGCTGAACATGTTTGTAACGATGACAGTATTATAAGTAAGTTTGGTTCGGTGATTTGGATTTACGGCATCCGTGATGATGAGTTCTATGCCGAGTCTGTTTCGAACCGTGTGAATGGGGCGATTCATGAATTCGTAATGAAGAAGAAGATGATGAAACTGGAAGAGAAGGAGAATGACTCTATTGTCATGGAGGAAAATCTTGATCTTGGAGAAGCCGTGAGCGAGGAGAACAGATTTCTTCTTGTGCTGGATGACTTTCCAAATGAGAACCGTGAGGAATGGGTCAAGTTGCAGCAGAAACTGGTGGAGATACATGGTTCAGCTGGAGGTGCAATCCTTGTAACTACACGTAGTTATCTTGTAGTCGATGTTATTAGCCCAAAATTTCGGCAAAGACTAGGAGAGCTGAGCAAAGAAGATTCATGGATTCTATTTGAGCAAGTTGTAGGAGGAAAAGGAGAAGAAGGAGGTCCAAGTGAGTCAGATACCAGAGACACACAAATGAAGATGGTAAAAAAGTGCTGTGGTGTCCCCTTAGCGATAATAAGAATGGCTAGAATGTTCAGGTCTCGTGAGGTTAAAGAATCAGAGTTAGACTATTTAGAGGTGGAATTTATGCAGGAGATGCAGTTGATATATCACAACGAGCTCCCCTCTTGGCATCTAAAGCAATGTTTTGCTTATTTATCGTTTATATTCTCTACGTCATATATAGTTCATTCTGAGATGTTAATTAAGCATTGGATGGCGGAGGGATATCTTGGACCTGTGAATATGTGTTGTTTTGCTTCTTCTCCTCAATACCCACAACCAGAAGATTTGGGTCTCGACTGTATACGAGATTTTTGCCGCAGGTCAATCTTAGATGACACCGACTTCTGCTCTGTGCCTTATGATCTAATGAAAGAACTATCAAACTTTGTGGCTGGCAAGGAGAACTTCCATATCCACATGTACAATAATGACAAGACTGTCAAGGAAACAATCCGCCGAGTGGAGCTGACTGATGACTTTGATGTTTCAAATAGTAGACTCAAATCACTCCTTTCTAACAACAAAAACCTGCGTGCAGTCTCCTTCAACATGTCCCTTCTCGATACGTGGTCATTGCGGATTCTAGACGAGGTGAAGTTAAGTTGGTCTATTTGTGCGTTCAAGAGCTTGCGTGTGTTGAAACTATCAGAGCTGGGTATGAAGATGTTACCCATTTCAATTGGGGAGTTGAAGAGTTTAAGATACCTTAATCTATCACGCAACAACATGAAGAAGCTTCCCAATTCCATTTGTAAGTTGAAGCATTTGCAGACGTTAGTATTGTCTCGTTGTCACAGGCTCAGAGAGTTGCCCCATGATTTGAATCGTTTGAAGAATCTTAGGCACCTGGAGATAGAGGAATGTACCATCTTACACATATGCCTAAGATGAAGACACTGACAAATCTTCAAACATTGTCACAATTCGTGGCCAGCAGCAGCCAAAATTACAAGAACATTCAAGATTTTGGGGATCTCATTAGTCTGAATAACTTGAGAGGGAAGTTGGAAATTTCACATTTGGAGCGATTGAAATTTAAGGAAGGGGAGGACGGACTTGCCTATTTGAAAGATAAACAGTATCTTAAGCAACTTATTCTGAAATGGAATCACGAAGATGAGGAGGAGGAGGAGGACAATAATAATAACCATGACCAAATATGCCTAGGACATCTTAAGCCACATGCAAATCTACAAGAGCTACACATTGTTGGATATAGAGGTAGACAGTTTTCAGATTGGCTCTGGTCCCTTGAAAATCTTGTTGAGTTCAATTTGTACAACTGCTCCACATGTCAATCTCTTCCTCCGTTAGATCGATTTCCTAAACTAAAAATTCTCAAACTTCAGAGATTGGATTCTCTGCAGTACATAACAGACCGAGTAGGTGATTGCAGTGAGCTAGGACTGGAACTCCTAAAGGAACTTTCAATATCAGATTGCCCAAAGCTCAGTAGCTGGTGGAAGAGTAGAACTTGCAGCATTGCTATGTTCGGTTCCATATCAGAAATGATTATCAGATACTGTCCAGAACTAGGATGTATGCCACTGTATCCGAATCTCGATGACGGTTTGGTGCTAGAAGGCTCCAGCGTGAAACCATTGCTGGAAACCATCAATCATACAAGTGCTAGCAATAACAGTCTGCTACCAGATTCAGACCCCGTTTCAAATTCTTCCCCACCCCTCTCCAACCTGAAATATTTATCAATGATAAATGTGGAGGAACAATCTCTCCTTCGAGAAGATTGGGCAAAAAACCTCATTTCTCTTGAATATCTTTATATTAGTGACAAAAAGTCTCTCACTTCAAGGAAAAGAAGTGAGAAAACTTGTCTAATGAGATGCTTCAAACAACTCAGCTCACTTAAAGATATGGTTATCAGAAACTGTAGAAGACTTGATTTACCTGATGAGGAATGGGAGGGCCTGCAAAGCCTCAAATACCTGGCAATGGATGAAATAATGGAGCTAAAATCTCTTCCTGAAGGAATTAAACATCTTACCTCTCTAAAATCTCTATCCATCAACAATTGTCCTGAGTTAACAACTTTGACTGAGGTCATAGGCCACCTGACATCCCTTGAACGGCTTTCGATCAGGGACTGCCACAAGTTAGCTATGCTTCCCCAAAGTATGATCAAGCTCACTTCTCTAAGGTCGTTATGGGTTGACAACTGCCCGCTGTTGCTGCCAAGGTGTCAAGAGGAAACCGGCAATGATTGGCCACAAATTAAGCATATCAAGCATATCTCTGTCACTGCTACCTCTCAAGTCTACGAGGAATGATATTAACGAAGCCAAACAGGTTCATCTCAGCCCCCACATGTAAGCAAGCCATCAACTCATTCACTCTTCAAGCTATTGCTTTCACTAGGCAAATCTTTTAGTAGTATTATTTTTTTCATTGTGATTTTTAGGTTATTTGAACAAAGAACAAGATGGAGACTTGGCATTACAGATGAAGATCAATGCATGTTACTCTTGGATTTTCCAATGTGAGTTGATTAAAATTTATAAAAACTGAATGTGACTATAATTTATACTTCTTTTTCAATTTGCTGAAAGTTATTTCCTATTAAGCTTTTCGTTTGTGCTTGATATATGTTGGATGAAACTTTGTTTTTATAATCAAGAACCAAGCTGTATAAATCATAGCTGTGTCAATGTTGGTTGGAAGATAACACCTCTCTTTTGTGTTCTCTCGAATTTCAGGGGCTGGTATAACAATAAATTATTCTCCTTTTTTATCAAACACCAGCGCATAAAAGAGAAACTTGAGAAACACATTTTTAATATTTCGCTGCTCTGATTTTTGAATGTTGAAAGATGCGACATTACTCTCTTCATTAGTCCTTTGTGGATCCTCTCCACATGCTAACAAAAATTGACACTGTCCAATTGATATATACTTTGTCTTATTGATTGATAATTCTGAACCTACACCTGTTGAAGTCATATATAAAAATAATGGAGAACATAAGAGAGATGGTAGCTTATAACAAACTTAACTAACTTCTCTTAAATATTTGAGAATTGCTTAACTAACTATCTTATAACTCTATGCATCCCCTCTAAACATAATCTTAGATATATAGTTTGCTAATTGAGAGTGAGTTTCGCTTTGGCTTTGAAACTCTCTAAAGTTGGTGCCGAGAGTGGTTTATTTAGAATCTGTTATTTAAGAGGAGTGTAGTTGGGGGACATTTTTTTTTGTCTGTGTATATCACAGAATGAAGATCAAGCACAAAGTGCTTGGTTTATTGTAGAGAAAAAGATTTGCAACAAAAACACTAAGCTCAAAGTGCTTAGCCTTACTACAGAAGAATTAATGAACTAGTTGATTTTCAATTACTGCCCGCATTATCATTTTTTTCCAACATAATCGTGTCTGGTTCACAAATTTGTATAATTTAAAACTTTATCCCCAATGCTCAGTAAATAAGTTAAAACGTCCAATTTTCTCTTAAATTTGTATAATTTAAAAGTTTATAATCAAAACCCATTTGTATAAAATTTAGTCAAATCTCTATAGGTTGAACGCTTTCAATTAAGGTGTTTTTTTTAATTTATTGTGTTTTCTGTCTCTTATTCAATTGATTTGGTCTTCTCTAAGTAATTTGTTCCTTCAGAAAAGATTCCAGCTTATTGTAAGTTTAGCTGTAAATAAGTTGTCAAGGAAATAAAGCTTCAGCAATTTGACATGCAATGTTATTTGTAAATTGTTTATACTGATGAGAAACCAATTAGCATTTAATACAAAAATAGATTTGAGAATTGAGAGAATATACTTCCTTGCAGGTTTTTGTTTCAGTTTTCTTATTCAGGCTTACAATCGTATGATCTCATGGAACACGAATAAGTTAATTTTCTTAGTTCTCTTAAACACATTCACATATGCTGCGGATCGTTTCTAAATTTACTTTATTCTTTTAATAATACAAAATTATAAAATATCAATTTAATTTGGTACAGAGCATTGATTTGATAAAGATTATAAACAAGTTAGATTTAAGTCTATTGTCGTGAAAAATATTTTAAATACACACTAATCGATAGAAAAAGGTTTAAATAAGTTTTTAATTTTTGCGCCAATGAGCCTTAGCTCAAATGGCATAAGTTTCCTTTTCTATTAAGAGGTTTCAGATTCGAGCCTCATCATATGCAGACTTGACAAAAAAAAAGAGATATCATGTGTTTTTTTTTAATTTTCGCGAAATATGTGATTTTTGACATGTTAACTGTCAAGACATATTAAGACTTAGTTTGGTAAAATTTTACTTTTCAAAAGTAGTTTATAAAAATTAATTTTTAAAAGATAATTTTAGTATTTATATTTGGTAAATTAAATTAAAAATAGTTTTTAATAAATATAAGCAACAAAATGTATTTGGTAAAATAGATTTTAAATTTAAAATATTATAATAAACATTAATGTAAAAATTAAATTTGGATATTAATTAATGTATGAGATTATATTAGATTTCTGAATTTTGATAAACACAAACCAACTTTAAAAGACTCTCCTTTAAGTACTTTTAAAAGCCTCTGATTTTTAAAAACTGCTCGTATAAACACACAAACTTTTTAATTTACCAAACACAAAACAAAATATTTAGCATATTTTTAAAAAACTTTACCAAATCAAATTTAAGTGTTGGAATCTAAACACAAAAAATAAATAAATTTAATAAACTATTAAAATAATTTTTTAAAATTTATATTATTGACAAAAATAATTTTAAAAGATACGAACAATCAATAAATTGCCAAAATATTTAAAAGCATAAAAAAATAACCAAATATTAGATATATGTCTCAAAAATGGTTTTTGATATCGAATTTTAATGCGATTATTTTGCATATTAGAAAAATTAGATATTTTTCTACTTAAAATTTAGTGATTTTATATTAAGCAAATTTTTTTTATGATTTTCCTTTTTTTTCGATAATTGAAAAAAATTTAAAAACGGAAAAAAGGAGGTATAATGATTGAATTTTCCTTTGATTTTTGCATACAGTTAAATACCTAACTAAATAATTTCACAAAAAATCGAATTTAATGCACAAGTTGTTTGCCAAATCAAAAATTTATTTGCTACTTATAAAAGAAAAAAGATGTCTTTTCGTTCTATTGAAAACTATTTTAGTAGTTTACCCACACGATATTAAAAATATATAAAAAATATTATGTATATACTAGAATTAGGGTAAAAAATCTAAACAAGCCAAAGGGAGATCAATTTGACACAAATAAGCCAAAACAAAATCTGATTCATCAATCAACCAAAGGACATTTCTATATAGTTCGAACCAAATAGGTTCGAACTCACTTTCCACATAATTCGAACCAAATAGGTTCGAATTACACGTATAGACCAAAGCAACATAAATCGAACCAAATTGGTTCGAACCCTAACTTGATAATTCGAACCTAATAGGTTCGAATTACTCAGAATTCGTTCCAGCAAGCAATTTAAGTTACGAACATAGTTTCCACATCATGTCTTAATAAAACTCGTACAGTTATTTTTGCCGGTGTGCATTAGACATACATTTCGTTTAAAACTGCGGTGACAGAACATATTCATTAACTAAAATCCCATTCAAAGTACATCGCACTAACGTTAACAAATTTTATCAGTCACCAACTACAAGTAAGAAAACCGATAATAGTGGAATCTAAACGCGAAATTGAAATAACAAAAGTACCAAAGCCACCAATACACCTAATCATGTCCCCGTGTGTGCTCTGCTCCTCCGAGCTGTGGGCAACTCCGACGTGTGTGGCCGGGCTGCCGACAAAGCCCACATCTCTTTGGCCGGTTCGGATCTGCCTCGTCCATATTGGTCCGTATCCGAGTGGACCTGGGACGACCCTCTCTCGCACGCCTCTTATTGGGGTCAGGGATGACAGTCGGCCCGTCATATGGTGGCCAGAAACCCTCCGGAATGGGAGGTGTGAAACCCATCTGATACACATTGAAGACCGAACTAAGACGATACACCTGGTGGACGTAAGGCTCCCATGTAAGCCGTGAGTAGGCACAGCATACCAGTGCGTGGGGACACGGGAAATGAAGTGCCTGGAAGTATCCGCAGTCACATGTGTGAGATGCAAGCGAGACTCTGTAGGTACCCAGTGAGAAAGAACCAGTCGGAGTTGTCTCTGCGACGGTGAACTCGGAGTTATCCCTGTCGTACACAGTAACCGTGAAGCACCTAGCCGTCTTCAAGTTGGCCTCTATACACTTCACTAAGTGCTGACTAAATTGTTGTCCGGTTTCCATCTGCGCCTCAGCCTCCCTCCCTTTGCGAACAAATAATTCGGCCAATCTTCCGTATGTTGCCTTCACTAGCGAGCACACAGGAAGGTTTCTGACACCCTTGAGGATCGAGTTCACACACTCAGATATATTCGTCGTCATGTGTCCGAATCTACGCCCCTCATCACAATGCTGTGTCCACAAGGAATACTCAATCCGGTTAGCCCAGTCACACATCGCCGGGTCTTCGGACCTAAGAATATCAAACTAGTACTGGAACTCGACCTCGGTCTTAGCGTACGCCGCATTCACAAGTAGCCTCCTTGCGTCTTTGCCCTTGAAGGTGAGGGCGAAATTTGCCGCAACATGTCGAATGCAGAATGTTCGGTATGCAGACGGAGGTAACCAGCCTCCGTCAAGAGCCTCAAGGGCGGCCTTGATGCCGTTATGCCTGTCCGAGATAACCAGCAGACCCGGCTGCAGTGTCACATGCTCACGCAGGTGGGAGAGAAAGAAGGACCACGACTCAGCATTCTCACCCTCGACTAATGCGAATGCAACAGGGAGTATGTTGGAGTTCCCGTCCTGTGCAATCGCGACAAGCAACGTTCCCCCATACTTGCCATACAGATGGGTGCCGTCAATACTAGCTAGGGGCTTGCAATGATGGAATGCCTCGATACATGGTGGAAAGGTCCAGAATAGTCTGTGAAAATAAGCTCGAGACTCGTCCAACTGTCCACCGACACGAACAGGGCTCATTCTTAGCACTGCAACAGTACCAGGCATCGTCAACTGGACTCCTAACACCCACCTTGGGAGCTTGTTGTACGACTCATCCCAGTCACCATAGATGAGGGCAACAGCCTTCTGCTTCGCCAACCAGACCCTCCTGTAAGTCGGCCTAAACCCAAAGTGTGCGGCGGTGGCATTTAGGAGCACCTTGATGCTGACGGATGCATCAGCCCTAACCATTGGCATAATGAATGCCGATATCACATGGTAATCCAAACTCCTGTGGTCGCTGGAAATGGAGGTGGCGAGACAAGTATGCGGTCCGTTGTAACGTTTGACTTCCCAAATCCCCTTGCGCTGTCGGATACTGAGTCGAATCAACCATGTGCACCCATTGCCGAACTCAGAACACTTGCCCACATACCAGCGATAGTCAGACTCCATGACCTTGTACTGTACCCCTCGCCGGATGCTGTAAGTCTTGACACTTAACAGGGCCTCTTCTTTATCCGGAAATTGCTGACCAACCTGAAACTCTGTCAGACCTGCAGACCCTTCAGCATCTCTAGCGCCAAATCCAGCCGGCTGCCCAGCAACCCCCCTCCTGCCTCATGGCATCCAAGTCCAAAGAGGAAAAATGTGGAGGGTACTGCTGCGTGCCGGAGCTAGAACCACCGCCCGCCCCAGCAGGCTCACTTGCTCCAACATCATCGCCACTGTCATCAGCAATCATATCCGGCTCGACATCATCGTCCTCTGGATCATCCAAGAATCCATCTCCAACCCCAGCCGGTGCAGCACACTGTAAAGATGTCGGCAGATACTCCCTTTGTCCGACCTCGTCGCCTACACTGCCGTTGAGATCAACAGCGAACGAAGGGGAGGCGACAGGTTGGACGGGTGGCTCGTACGCAGGGACGGAGGAAGATGCAATGGCAGGTCTGGAGCTAGAGCCGGCTACCGTGGCTAAAGTGGTGGTATTCCGGTTCGAACCCCGAGCTGGACTCCGCGTCAACCAACTTTGCCAACAGTTCTGGTGTCCTCACCTCTGAAAACTGCCAGCGACAATGAAACATGACCTGCAAGTCCTCATCACTCCCGATCGTGAAACAATCGTACTTTACGATGTTCTGGAGCACCGTCATTGGAAATCGATAAAAAAAAACTTCTTAACCCGTTTCACACCTTCCAGACCAAGTTTCAGCAGTACAGAGCTAACAAGGTCCTCATACCTCGTCGTAGGCGTGACGATAATACAGAGAGGATCCTTATCAGTGAACTTCACACCGGAACGAGTTTTCTTCTTAATGGATCCTCTGTGGTGAACCAACACTGCGAAACTCTCCTCACTAGCCATGTAAACCCCCTCTAATGATAGCAACTGACGTTCAGACCATATATATACAGCTCTGGTCCTCACTAATTCGAACACTTTGGTACGAAATATGGTCAGTGTAATTCGAACCTATTAGGTTCGAATTATCAAGTTAGGGTTCGAACCAATTTGGTTCGATTTATGTTGCTTTGGTCTATACGTGTAATTCGAACCTATTTAGTTCGAATTATGTGGAAAGTGAGTTCGAACCTATTTGGTTCGAACTATATAGAAATGTCCTTTGGTTGATTGATGAATCAGATTTTGCTTTGGCTTATTTGTGTAAATTTGATATCCCTTTGGCTTGTTTAGGTTTTTTACCCTAAAAATAATGATAAATTTATTCATTAAATTTTTATATAGGT
>NC_029788.2:115871695-115873075 GCF_000816755.2 Arachis ipaensis | reverse complement strand
ATAATTTATGTTTTTATTAAAAATATATATCTTAATAAATATTATAATTTATTTTTGTTATAGTTATTTAGATTTTAAAAACTTATTTAATCAAACATTATCTTTGTTACTTTTATTTATTAGAAGCAAACTTGTTTTTTCATTCACATTGTAACTTTTAAAAAGAAAAATACTAAATAAAATTATTTTTTTTTCTTCTAAAAATAAATAAAAAATAATATTTAAAAGATATATAATTGCACTTTTTTTTTAAGCAGCTCATGACATAATTCCAAAGAGACATTTGACCTTCTTTGTCTGTTAATACAAAAGTTAATATAGGCTTTTACATCTTGGAAGGAATGAAATCGTTAGAACTTAGAAGATAGAGAAAAGAGGAAAATGTGGTTATACAAACTTCCAAATCAACCGGTGGAGAACTCAACTTTTTCTTCATTGATCCAAAATTCTCATCATACAAGAAGTTCCACCGGTACCCCCAATATACAATGGTGTGCGGTTGGGGGAAGGGTTCATCTATACAATCTATACCCATTTTCACATTAACATACTGTCATCTTACTCTGCTAACAACAAATAATAGTGGCAATAACTGAAATTCGATACCTTAACCAAGAACTATACTAATTAACAACAGTTGTCACTACAACATAACGCAGCGCAGAGGCCAACAAAGCAACCCACAGTAGCGTCTAAGCAGACAGTGCAACTGCATATATAATTAATTAAAGAGAACTCAAATCAGATGTATAACAAATTAATAAGTTAAAAAAAAAAAGAATAATTACCAAAATTACCATAGTAACTACTCTGCTCACCAGTCATTGATGCACCTGTTATCGAAGCACTTCTCATCCACGCTCTTCTTGGTGCTGGAAACATCAATGGATTGTACAGCAGGGGGATCCATTATCACTCTCTCCCTCGCAGTGTGTGTCTGTTGAAGATAAGAGTATGAATATAATGGCACGTGTTGGATCTCGTCATAAGATGTGAACGCTCATCCTTATAATGTATTGGTCTTTAAGTTATCCAGGCTATACCAACCGTTGACCTTACAGGACCTGTGAATAAATCATTTTTGTTAATCAATGTGTTGTTCTTTTTTTATAAAAAACTCAGATACGATTAATTTTATGTGAAGTTAATAAATAAGAGCTGTTAGATGATAATTTAGTCAAATTTATCAAATTATTTAACGACTCTCAACTATCAACTTCACATTAAGTTAATTACACATAAGTTTTCACCTTTTTTATAATATTTTTAAAAATTAAGACAAATAATAAGACGTAATTTAGTTATCCAATTATAATTAAGTTGGATTATATATATTGAAAAAATATTTTTTTTGTGACTTACTGAAAATTTTTTTAATAT
>NC_029788.2:115870975-115871688 GCF_000816755.2 Arachis ipaensis | reverse complement strand
ATTATTTTTTATTTATATTGTAAATTTTTTTTAATAAAAAGCAAGCGGGTAATCACTGATATAAATAAAATTACAAGTAGAACTAGCTATAATAATATGAAATTTTCTAACAAAATTTAATTATAACCAACTTTTGAAATAAAGAATAAAAAAGAAAATAAAACTAGTACTAAAAATAGTTAAAATATTTGAGAATGTCTAAAAAAGAATAGTAAGAAAATAGTAAATATCTACTCCTTTAAATTGAAGAGCCAATCCCTTCATAGCAAGTAGAATTAACAAACACCAATTAATCTGGTTTCTAATAGCCAATTTTTTAATGCACGTGAATAGAGTAAGAAGTAATGCAGATCATTTTTTATTTGGATTAATAGTTAAATTAGTCTTTAAAAAATAAGATATTTTTTAAATTTATTTTTAAAAGATATTTTTAATTAAATTGATCATTTAAAGATTACAAATTAATCATATATATTCTTTAGTTACTTCACTTACAATTTTTGTCAACGATTGATAATATGAATTATGAAATGTTAACTGATAACATATATGATACATAACATGTTTAATTGGATGCTGATTAAATATGTTTACAAAAATCTATCAATTTAGTCACTAAGTTATATTAGAAATAAGATTTTTGTAATTAGAAAAAATGACTAAATTAATAAATTTTTATAAACATATTTAGTTAATATTTAATTAGACATAGC
>NC_029788.2:115851294-115870915 GCF_000816755.2 Arachis ipaensis | reverse complement strand
ATATCAGGTATTATATATGTTATCAATTAATGTTTTACCACATTAATCTTTGAAAAAAATTATTAATAAAGTGACTAGAAGACAAATATAATTAATTCTTAATTTTTAGAAAACTAATTTAATTGAAAAAAAATTTATAGATAAATTGAAGAATGTCTTCTACCGACTCATTTGGCTATAAATCCTTTTTTATTTTATTCCATATGATTTTCTGTCGTATTTTGTTTTGATTTTCTATTTCCATTTTCTTTTTAACTAAGACACAAGGAAATTGAAAAACAAATATTAAAATACAGCAGTGCATTGAGACAAATTAGCTACAATAATTAACAAGCTAAGGAGGACTAAAACACCTATAATGGGAACAGAAAGACAACCATAGATGATAACGAAAGCCACTAATACAGCTTTTACAAAAGATTCTCATAGTGGCAACCCAATCGACGGAAAGACAAAATAGGAACTAGGAAGAGGGAATCTGAGGACATCCCCACTCACATATCCCCTGAAATGCACACAGGACAACAAATTCTTTCTGTCTCGTAATAAATTAATTTAGTTGAAATATATTTTGTTTATATTTTAGTTTAAAAAGAATAAATGTTATAATGTTGGCAGGATGCAATGGTAAGGTAAGGCTATTAGCTGCATAATCAATGGTTGTGGGTACAAATTTCATTAATGGCAAAATATTTTCTTTTTCAAAGAAAGTAAGAGACCAAAAGGCGGGTTATCAAGAGAGACTAATTTTCTTTAGACTAAAATATCAAAAGGATCTATGAAAGATTGATGTTCTGTAAAAGTAACGAAGATCATAATTTCTGGTATACTTACATAAGTTTAATCTTGCGTACAAAATTAACTAAATATGACTGACAAATTTTTTTTACATTAGCACGTGTTGTTAACCTAACGTATATTTAGCATCAATTGAAAATAATATGAACCGTGTACCAAAAAAAAAATATGAACCTTAATTCTTTATTTTTTATTGGAGCCTAATGTTTGCTTAATGAAATTCTTTCTCGACACAGTCATTCATTATTCTCAGCTACTTAACATTAATATAGTTGGAAGAATTTTAATAATGCTAAAGAAAAAATAACCATAAGCAAGTTGCAGCTTTTTAGGAGTTTCAAATTTAAAATAAAGAAACAAAATTTTAGATGAAAGATGTTATTATGGTGAGTATAATGTGTTAGTGAAGTTTCCTGACAGTTGCCAATTCTAGAAGATAGTTTATTTGTTGTCTTTTTAGAAGCGGTTCCAGTTAGATACGAATAATAGGTTGGAAATTTGGCCCAATAAAGTTAAGAAAAAAAACACTCTACTTAAATTATCCAACTAAAAAATTTCACTCAATAATTCAAAAAATTTAACCATTCATTATACCTTAATTTATCAAAACACCAGTTTTTCTCCCAAATCCTCTGCTATCGGCGCCGTCGCTTGGTCTCCAACAAGTCCCATCGTCGTCGCCGGGACCCTCCTCACCGCTATTGGTTCGTCAACAAGGACTCTCATTGACGTTGTTCTCCTCCAGACCAGAAACGAACGGCGTCACCGGGCTCCTCTTCGCCATTGCTGCTTAGTTTGCCATGCACCGGCGTCGCTCCTCACTCCTAAGAAAAATAACCATTCACTTAAATATAAAAATAATCATCCGCATATTTAGTAAATTGAGCATGTAGCATATTTTAATTGTATATAGCTAAACCCAATCCAATCGAATAACCATCCACATGAGAATTAAAATAACCATCCGCATACCTATTAAAATAACCATCCTAAACTAGCCATATTGAATACCAGAACTTAAACTCAGGGAGGTGATAAACGAAGGGACAGAACTCATCGGAACCCCTAGTGAAGAGAGTAGCACCATCGTAGAGTTCCTAAATTTTGGGACCAACCTTAGGAAAAAAGGAAGCCGATGAGAAGGTTGAGCATGTAGATTACGAAGCCATAGGAGCGATGTAGAAGCCTTGGATCAAGTATACGCGTAGAACATGGATACAAGCGATGATCAAGGAACCAATCTAGCAGCAGAGCATGTGCGGCGTGGTCTTGTCAAGAAAATGTTGGTACTGCCGCAATACCGTGAATTTCCATCGCGATATGGCGCCATCCGATGAGAAATAGTCGTCAGAAATGGAAGAGATTGATGCCGGTGAGGGATGCAAAATGACGTCACTATCCGAATTGAAAGAAAACCTACTGCGGCGGTGAGGGGGCAGCAGCGTCAAGACCTTTGCAGTGACGGCGATGACGATTGTGGGAAAAACCGTCGCTGTTGATGAAGGTAGGATGCAAAATATATAATAGGTAAATGTGTAACTGTACGTAGTGGTTTATGTGTTATTCCTAATGTTTTTAATTTTAAAATTTGATAATAATTATTTAATTAATTAAGAATTTGATTCTTAATTTTAAATTAAAAAAGTATAGGTAGACAATAAAAATACTAAACAATGTGAACAATAGATATATTGGATGTTTAAACTAAGTGTGCGGATGATTATCCTAATATTAAAATTTTGGTAGGTAATTTAGAAGTATAGTATATTTTTACTTTATTTTATTGGGCCAATTTTAGAGCTTATTATTTACATTGTTCACAAAAATTATTATCTACCTAACAAAGTCCTTTTAAATTTATCTTATTTTTTAAACCGTTGTTCACAATATTCACTATACATTATTCCCCTGTACTTCTCCTTTTTCTATTACTCTTCCCTCCTTTGTTGTCCTCTCCTCTGTTATCGTTATCCTCTTCCCTCCTTTATTTTCTTTTCGATCTTTGCACTAAGAGCAGTCCAACCGTAATAAAATTGAAGCCTCACTTACTATAATGTCAGACAAAAAACAAGCACCTAACATTGGAGAAAAATAAAAAAAAATTCCTTCACGTTATTCCAAGCATTTAGGTCTTATTAACTCTCCAATTGAATCTGGTAAATTCTTCATTCCTAGATCTGTTAAGGTCAGTACACGAAGACACATGAATGCACGAAATAGTTCATGACATGCAGACCAACTTAACTTCACCTCATACGGTATTCTTGAAGCAGAATCGGTCCTTCGTAGCCACAAATCTTGATAACTCCCAGATTAGTTCGTTATCCATCTTGTAATTGAGTAAGGAATAACAATCACAGATAAGCAAAGCATTGCTTTTGATGTAACGAGGGAAGGTTGTTGAAGTATATAGAGTTCATCTCCTACATGAACTCCTCTTCCAAATGGTCTTGCTTGAGTTCAGCAATTCGTTTAGACTTCAACATTCTCGCCAAATATTTATTGGGTTGGACTGAATTGTTCATAAACTAACATTTGCTCTAGAAATTTTGAATATTCAGTAGGAGATATAAATGAGGAAATATCATGCACTACATGCAGGCGGTGGAAAGAATTGTATGTGCCTGCCAAGTGCAAAGAAGCCAAAAATGCCTATGGCAAGAAGCCTCGTGAACTATTTACCAAAACCCAATCTTCCTAAACAAACGTGCTTTTGAAGTTTTCATCTTATAGCAGATGCAGTATCTCTCATCACATCATCTTCTTCAGTCTTGAGTTTCATTTGGATTCTCACTTCGCGCTATGCTGAGAACGATTTTTTTTGGAATTACCTGTTAAGTTACTTTTGAGCCTAATCACCCTCTTCTTTTCTGTGTTATCCATGATGATAGCCTTTGTTGCTTCGCTTTTTATGATGCTAAAGGGAAATCGAGACGTTGTGATAGCAACGACATCATTTGCAGTTATTCCAGTCTTGTTACTCATTCCCACATTGTTGATCCTCTTCTTTGAGATTTTGGTATCTACATTAAGTTCACCAAAATTACTCACTTCTAAGAAGAAGAAGAATAAAGATTAATTGATGAGTTTTTTCTTTTTCAGAAAATAATAGTTTAGGTTGTAGCTTCCTCTAGTATGCTCATGAGACTTTTGTCGTTAATTAGTTGTGTTATCAGTTTTTTTGTTCAATATTCATTACAATTTCAACTTGTCTAGGGGACAGCAATTTTATTAAATTCTGGCCTGATGGTTTCAGTGGCTAAGAGAAGGGGGTTGAATCTTAGCCCCCTTTTTTATGTTGCTAACACTTGCTGAACTCAGAGGAGACTTTTCTGTTTTAGCTCGTCTCTGGACACGAGACTTTTTGTTTTTGCTCGTCACTTGCCACGAGACATTTTGATTTTTGTCGCACAAGGAAGCATTTGTTTGGGCTTGCAGTAATAATATTTATTCTGGCCCAAATAAAATTCAGCCTCATGGTACAAGAAATATGTAGCAAGGCTTATTGTTGGGCTTAAACCAGGATTTCATCTTTTAGCCCAACTAAATTCTGCACCACAAAATTATTAATTAACATATGTTAAGTGAAATCAAATTAATAATTTTGTAATTAAATATTTAAATAATGTTTGTTCATCATCAAAATTAAATAAGAGTTTTTCAAACTCATCAATCTCCCCCTTGATGACAAACATTATTAAAATTGAAATGGAAAGAATTTAGAGATTGAGTAAAGAATACTCCCTTTAAATTTGAATTTCTCTCCCTTTCTAAATGTCACATTGCTCCCCCTTGATGTATGTTTATTTTACCATGGGAAGCACTAACCTGTAACATTTTAAATCAAGCTTCAAGTAACAATGTTATTTAGCATGTTTTATGATGCTAAATGCTTGATTTATGAGCAGTTTTAATTGATAATCAAAACTCATTTGATATCATAAACTGATTTACTGCTCAAACTATTTCATACAAAAAATATCAAAATGTTTTTCAAATCCTTTCCTGTTAAAGATATCAGAGCAAAACAACATGATGGAAAAGTATTTGAGCAAACAAACAGGGCAGTTTTATTACATAGTTTAAAGGAACTGCCAAAAATAAGTTTTCAATATAACAAGTTTATCAATGATTAATCAACAGCTGGGCATCTAACATAATTATAAACCAAATACCAAATGACAATTAACTAATCATGATAGACTAAGAATAGTTTGAGCAACAAATGCAATATCAACATGCATTCTTTGATCAAGGGTGATCATGAATTTTCAATTTGAAAATTTCAACCCCTGTTCCCCTGTTTTTCAGCAGCCCCTGTTTCGTTCCAATTTCAATTTTGGAACCTTAAATTTCTCCCCCTTTTGTCATCATGGGGGCACCTGCACAAAACATTGTTATAGAAAACAGAATATGCCATATAACAGTCCAAAACATAACCAAATGGTGTCATCAAAGTATCACCTAGGTAGCTATTGTCAATTGCAACCCTAACAAAAAACAAAAGAGCTAATTGAGCCAAATTGTGCCAATATCAAATAGTAACCAGAGAGTTAATCATCGAAAAGATTAAAGTAAGGTTCCTCCTCGGCGCCATCACTGCCAGCTTCTTTTTCAAGACTTTCCAACATTAGACTGACCCTCTCTTGACATTTCTTCCATGCCAATTCATTCTCATAAGCAAGTTTGCGGGCAGACTTGTGAAATTGAACCATGAGATCGGACATATTGGTGAATTCTATGAGAATTTCTCTGAGGGAACCAGTCTTCTTTGAGGATTCTGGGCGGCCTTCAAAGTCATCATCAGATTTCTTTCCTCTTTTTGCAGCTCCGCCTGCTCTGATCATGGAAACACGGTTCTCTACATCCTCATTGGTTAAATCTACCTTAAAGTACTCAAAAATGTATGTAAGAAACATTCCATACGGTAGATTGGCCTTTTTTGTACTTTTCACAGACTCCCACATGTGACGAATCATAATATAGCTAAATGAAATAGGAGTTGAAGTAACTAAAGCAAATATTATGAGACAATCAGATACAGTTACCCTGTTGTGAGAACCACTTTGAGGAGTGAGAATGTGAGTTATGATGCGGTGCAACAGAGAGTTAGTTGGACCCAAAGCTTTATGAGTCGGAACAGTTCCATCTAGGCCAGACAGATTTTCACAGATTTGATGAATCACTTGCTTGTATGTAACTCCTACATGTGAGTCCCATTTATCACTCATATAAACCTTTGGCCCTTCATCAATGTATCCAAGGGCAGAAGAGATTGTTTCAGAATCCAATATGATTTGAACCCGTTTCACATAAGAGTGAAGGCTGCCATCAATAAACCTTAGATTTGCATAGAACTGCCTAACCAGCCCTGGGTACACCATTTTATGAATATGAAGCAGAGGTGACCATTTAAGACCTTCAAACATGGGCTGTAAATCGAGTCCTTTGGATGCCAGAGATTTTAGATTCACTAGATAAGAGAGACACAAATGCCGTTTCTCCAGGACTTCATTGTGGAATTCAAAAGCAGCACACGTAGAGAACCTGGAAGGATCGAAATGTGAGTGTTGTTTGTGAAACTTGTTCTTGAACTCCATTGACCCAAGGTTTGCGGGTTCTCTGGTTTCATGGAACTCGAAATCCTTCGTCTTTTTGGAACTCTTTCCGGATGCATGTGGAGAGGTTCTTTTCGGCGATGATGGAGAAGGTGAGGTATGAGACTCCTCTACTTCCTCTTCAATGCTGGGCTCCTTCGCCTTCTCGCTCTTCCTTCTTCCAGAAGATTTTTGAGCGATAACTTTGTGCCTCATAGTCTCGGTCCGCTTGGAGGGGGGTGAAAGAGAAGAGGAAGAGGTGGAATGGATGTGAATGTGGGTATGTGATTGGGGTGTAGAAGGTTTTTGAGATTGGCGGATTCTCTCACTCTTCCTTGGGGCTGTTTTCTTTTTCATAATGAAAGAGATCAATGGAGATGGAAGTTGGAGATGAAAGGGTGGCCGAATAGTGAGGTGAGTGATGGGAGGTTAGAGAAGCATTAAATGCTTAATTGGAGAGAGAATGAGAGAAGTTATTACCCATTAAGAGAGCGGTTATTATCCATGGGGGTTTCAAAAACTGAAAAGAGGTTTCCCTAAATCAAGGGATTAGTTGGAGGGAAAGATTTGATTTGACAACATGCTTCTTCCAACAAGATTTGATGAGACAACCAAGGGATTTTGTTGATTTAATTTTTAAAAGAAATGAAACTAACAAAACTGTATTGGTGGGGTCAAGGAATTTTTGGTGGGGCCCATAAAATTCGAATTCTGCGTTGCCTCCCCCTTGACCATAGCTCTTCCCTTCTGCCATTTATTGTTTCTCGTCCAAATCTACGAGCAAAAACTGAGCAGAGTCAAATATTCACAAATTTTCAATGAAACTTAAATCAAACATTCCCAAGCTTTTTCTCAAGGTATAGAATCTGTCTTCACAGAGGGGTTTTGTAAAAATATCAGCAATTTGGTCTTCTGATTTTACAAATTGAATATCAATAGTACCCTTTTGCACATGTTCCCTAATAAAATGATACTTTATCTCAATGTGCTTGGTTCTTGAGTGCAAAACAGGATTTTTTGAAATATTTATTGCACTCATATTATCACAAAATAGGGGTATACTATTGATTTTTAATTTGTAATCTTCCAATTGTGTTTTTAACCAAATTAATTGAGTGCAACATGCAGATGCAGAAATATATTCTGCTTCAGCGGTGGATAAAGCCACTGTGGCTTGTTTCTTGCTTGACCACATGTTGAGTGAGCTTCCAAGGAAGCAACACATGCCGGACGTGCTTCTTCTATCCACTCTATCTCCCGCATAATCTGCATCACAAAACTCTACTGCACAAAATTCATCAGATTTAGGATACCATAAGCCATAATCACAAGTTCCCTTAATGTATCTAATGATGCGTTTAACAGCCGTAAGATGGGATTCTTTTGGGTGAGATTGAAATCTTGAACATACACCCACACTTTGAACAATATCCGGTCTAGAGGAGGTAAGGTACATGAGTGAACCTATCATTCTTCTATACCTTGTTTCATCCACATCTTGGCCATCATCATCTTTTTCAAGTTTTGTATTAGGATGCATTGAAGTGCCCATTGCTTTGGAATTTTCTAGGCCAAACTTTTTAATAAGTTCTTTTGCATATTTTCCTTGGTAAATAAAAGTACCACTAGGAGTTTGTTTAATTTGGAGGCCAAGAAAGAAAGTAAGCTCTCCCATTAAGCTCATTTCAAACTCACTAGTCATGAGTTTTCCAAACTCTTCACACAAGGAAATATTGCCCGTTACCTTCATACCATCCGAATAAGATACTAATTCCAAACCTCATTCTTGTCAAATTGAGCAAGCTCCTCTTGCATTGCTTTAACCCATGATGGGTCCTTAAGAGCTTGTTTGACATTGTTGGGCTCCATTTGTGACAAGAGAGCGAAGTTGCTAGGTTCGGTTTGCCTTTTGGTGGAGGATCTTGTTGTTATGCCATGAGAAGGATCACCAATGATGAAATCATGAGGATAACCCCTCATAGACTTCCATTCTCTAGGCTTTCGGACGGGTGTAGAACTTTGATGAACTTCTGGTGGTCTCACTATTTCAGTTTCTCGTGTCTGCTCAGGAGATAAAATGGAAGTTTCTCTTTCAATCTGACGAGACAGAATCGGGCTGACAGATTCTTCATTCTGGACAGATTTGGGATTTTCTTTGCTTGTTCCATCCTCTTCACAATCTGAATCAATATCCTTCACAATACTGGGAATTAAGTTAGAATCACAAAAAGTAACATGTATGGATTCCTCTATTGTCCTATGTTCCTTGAGATAAACTCTATAGGCCTTGCTTGTGGTGGAATATCCAACAAACATTCCTTTATATGATTTTGGATCAAATTTTCCAAGGTTTTCCTTATTGTTTAGCACAAAGCATTTGCATCCAAAAATATGAAAGTACTTAAGATTTGGAGGGGTTCCTTTCCATAGCTCATAAGGTGTTTTCTTTAACCCTTTTCTAATGATTGTTCTATTCAAAATATAACATGCTGTGTTCACAGCCTCAGCCCATAAGAATTTAGGAATTTCACTCTCACATAACATAGCCCTAGTCATTTCTTGAAGGCTTCTATTCCTTCTTTCAACCACCCCATTTTGTTGGGGGGTTCTAGGACATGAAAAGTTATGAGAAATCCCTAAGTCATCACAGAATTTTTCAAAGTCTTGATTTTCAAATTCTCTTCCATGATCACTTCTCAAATGGGCAATTTTCAAATCCTTTTCATTTTGAATTTTCTTACAAAGGGTGGAAAAAGCATGAAAGGCATCATTCTTATGAGTAAGGAAAAGTACCCAACCATATCTAGAGTAATCATCTACCACCACAAGACCATAATGTTTACCTCCTAAACTTTGAGTTCTAGTAGGACCGAAAAGATCAATATGTAACATTTCCAATGGCCTTTTGGTTGAGATTCCATCTTTTGATTTAAAAGAGGATTTTACTTGTTTGCCTAATTGACAAGCGTCACAAGTAAGATCCTTATCAAACTTGATGTTTGGGATTCCTCTAACCAAATTTCTTTTGACTAGCTTAGAAATTTGATACATGCTAGCATGTCCCAACTTTCTATGCCAAAGCCATTTTTCAGATTCAAAAGATGTGAAGCATGTTACATTTTGTTCTTTTAAATCCTCAAGAGTTAATCCATACACATTGTTACATCTTTTAGCTTCAAGAAGAACATTTCCAGTTTTTTCACACACAACTAAACAAACAAATTTTTTAAAGATAACTTCAAAACCCAAATCACAAAGTTGACTAACACTAAGCAAGTTATGTTTCAAGCCATGTACAAGGAGAACATCATTTATACAAGAAGAAAAGTTTTTACCAACTTTCCCAACAGCCACAATTTTTCCTTTTGCATCATCACCACCTTTTGGATGCTAGGCACACCTGATCTATGTGGTCTGCCATGAGACATGTTTGTGACTTGGTCTCGGTTTCTTCATCATCATCATCAGAGTCATTTTCCAGGTCTTCCCATGTGGCCATCAGTCCTTTCTTCTTTCCTCTTTTCGGCTTTTCCTCCTTCTTCAGCTTGGGACAATCAGATTTGAAATGCCCCATTTCCTTGCAATTATAGCAAGTTACCTTGCTAAGGACTTTCTTTACTCTCCTTGTGCTGCTGCCTTTGCCTTTGAGCTTAGCCATTTTCCTGAATTTTTTTGCAAATAAAATAAACTCATTTTCAGAAGAGTTATCACTGAATTCATCATCCAAAGGGTTAGTCACAGAAGAAAATGCAATTCCTTTCTTTTTTGTATCTTTTTTCAAATAGGTATTTTCAAAAGCAAGAAGATTTCCTCTCAAATCATCAAGAGTCATGGAGTCTAAGCTACTGCTCTCAGAAATAATTAAAGCTTTAGTTTCCCACTCTTTTATGAGACATCTCAACACTCTTCTCACTAGCACAGAATCAGAATGTGTAACTCCCAGAGCATCTAAGCCAACAATGATAGCATTGAACCGTTCGAACAGTTCATCAATGGACTCTCCTTCCTTCATTGCAAACATTTCATATTCTCTATTTAGCATATCTGTCTGAGTCTTCTTGACAATGGTGGTTCCTTCATGGGTGATTTGCAATTTGTCCCAGATTTCCTTTGCCGTTGTGCATCTTGATACCCGTCGGTACTCCTCAAAGCTGATAGCACAGTTGAGCAGATTAACTGCCTTGGCATTTAATTCTATCTTCTTCCTATCTTCCTCTGTCCATCTTGCTTCTGGTTTGAGAGAAATAACTCCTTCTGCACTTGTGATAGTTGGAAGTTGAGGCCCTTCGAGAATAATCTTCCAAAGTCTGTAATCCACTGCTTGTACGAATATCTTCATCCTCTCCTTCCAATAGGTATAGTTTTTCCCATTGAAAAGAGGAGGTCTGTTGCTTGATTGACCTTCAGTTAGATTATAGGACACCACATTTGCGCCACTGTTTTCTGCCATGAGGATCTTTACTCCAAGCTGCAAAGCTTGATCTCTTTGAGACCAAGCTCTGATACCAATTGATGGTTTCAGTGGCTAAGAGAAGGGGGGTTGAATCTTAGCCCCCTTTTTTATGTTGCTAACACTTGCTGAACTCAGAGGAAACTTTTCTGTTTTAGCTCGTCTCTGGACACGAGACTTTTTGTTTTTGCTCGTCACTTGCCACGAAACATTTTGATTTTTGCTCCTGTGCAGTATAAAACAGAAATGGAGTTGGAGAGAGGAAAGATTACACCCAGATGTATCCTGGTTCAGCTGCTAAGTGCAGTGCAGCCTACATCCAGTCTCCATCACAAACATGATGGAATTTCACTATAATCAATCTGATTACAACTTGTAAAGTGTTAACCCAACTTACAAGGGGATTCCCACAGAATCATGAAACACAACATAGATGAACAAAGGAACTCTAAGACATCTATGGCTTTTTCTTTTAATTTTGCACTCTCTGCCTTTTTCCGCTCTATGGCTTTTTCATTACAAACCTCACTGTTTGCCTTTTACCATGAGACTCAAGACATGACAAAATTAAACAGAAAAATATAAAACTGAATACATTGAAGGAGAAGAGAAAACTGTTAGCTCAGGTAGCTCTGAGAACTCTGTGCCTTGCACTCTCAAATTTTCTCCTTGCTTCAAACAGTGGCTGTCCACCCTTAATATAGAAGAGGGGAGCCTCCACTTATTGAAGCCAAAACCGAACCAACTTCTTCCTCCCTCAACAAACTGGTTCGGCCACATAGAGAGAGAAGAGATAACCATGCATTAACCAACATGCAATTACCTCTAGTCCTTTCTTGATCATCACCCTTCATCAATCCGAGCTCTCCATCCTTGGCTTGCTCTCCAAGATGGAATTCTGGCCCTTGATGCTTCATGATGATGATGACTTCATCTGCTTCAATCTCTGCCTTCAACCATCACTTCGCCACTCTAGCTACTCCCTGTGGTGGTTGAGCAGAATCAAAGACAAGCCATGCTTCAAGAATCTCCCTTGCTGGCCGAGATCTTCTTCTTCCTTTTTGAGCATGGAAAGCTCAAGATAACCTCACCAAATCTGACCACATTTGGTAAGTATCTTAGCCACAGCTCATTTTTATTTTAGTATGTTTTCTTGCCATCATTAGCTTGATGGTCTTGATGCATGCAGCTTCTTCCTTTTCTTGGTTGAAGAACACTTCTTCCATTGTTTCCTGGACAAGGACCGAAGAAAGAAGAAGAATGAGATGAGAGAGAATAAGATATTCAATGGTTTTTGATCAAATAATTAATGTAGCAAAGAGAAAGAATAAAAGTGCACTCATGTTTCCTACTCCCCTTTGCTGAGAGGCGTGCATTGTTATAATAGCCATCAAATCAATCTCCTCTCTCTTTCTTATGTTTCCAATGCATTAAATTAACTTTGAATTCCATCCAAAGTGAGAAGTGGAATCCGTTGGAGGCATGTAGTAATACTTGGTTTCGGACCAAGCTTGGAAACATTTACCAACAATAAGATTGTGCTTTGTAACATTGGATTTTAATCTGGCCCAACTTTGTAACATTTGCTTTCCTGATGGATATTTTTCGGATCAAGCATAGAGCGCACAAGGAAGCATTTGTTTGGGCTTGCAGTAATAATATTTATTCTGGCCCAAATAAAATTCAGCCTCATGGTACAAGAAACATGTAGCAAGGCTTATTGTTGGGCTTAAACCAGGATTTCATCTTTCAGCCCAACTAAATTCTACACCACAAAATTATTAATTAACATATGTTAAGTGAAATCAAATTAATAATTTTGTAATTAAATATTTAAATAATGTTTGTTCATCATCAAAATTAAATAAGAGTTTTCCAAACTCATCATGGCCAATATGTAACTAGTAAAAGAAAAGTAAGTAATCTCACACCATTAAAAATATTATTGATGACTACTTGATGTATATAAATCACAAAAGTTGCTGGCCCTAGCACTCCTCTGTATAATGCTTTTGAGAAAGCTTTTCTTTAATCAAGGAAGGTTTTATTATATGCATGAATTAATGAGAAGATCGAAAGCTATAAAAGCAAGAACTTATATGAAGTCTTTGAGGATCTCTGGACTGTGGCCTCAAGATGACTGGAGATAAGAAACTCCTATAAGAAACTCCTATTCTAGTTCAGTTGGTGAAATAATTTCATGAAAATTTTCCTCTCTTTTTCATTTTTAAAATATTATATAAATCTTGATAATTGCTACTTATTGTATATCCTACTTATTAGGATAAATCTGCTTCTTGGCCAGGGAATTGACTTGAAAAGTTCCCCTGTATCTTGAGACTTGAGCTCTTCTGTTTTGTTTGGAAAGTTTCTCAAAGAAAACTAGTATAATAATTTATACTTATTTAAAGAACAAATTACTAGTTTAGTCTCTAAGATTTATACTAAGTTTTAATTTTGTTATTAACATTTGAAACCTTATATTTTTATCCCAATTGTCTTATTTCGTTCTATTTTAATAAAAAAAACAATAATAGAAGAAGGAAAAAAAAGATAATTTTGGAAAAAAATTTTAATTTTAAGTAGAGGACTAAATTAGGTCGAACTCAAATATTTAAGATAAAAATAGAATGTTTCAAATATTAAAAACAAAATTAAAACTCAACCCAATTATTAGGGACTAAAATAGTACTTTACTCTTTATTTAAATTTATACTCTAACTCATTATTGAAGAGATAAATTTATGTAGATGCATTAACTAATAATACTTATTAATACATAACTTCAAATTTGATCACAGATTGATATCCTTGATAAATCGCAAATTCCGCAGTGGAGAAGCAGAATTTGGATCGGGGAATAAAATTAAGTGTGAAGATGCAGAGCAGTCTTGTGAGAAATGCAAGAGAAGTTGAAATTATGGTTAATCTGAGGTTCTAACAGACAACTATCTTCTGTTTATATACACTGCTGCTAACTCTACTGCAACTTACTAAATCAGAGCTAAACTAACCAACCATCTAAAAAAAGTCAAGTGTAGTTACTGAATGGACTTGCAGGCTAAACACGAGGGTTAGTGCAGTTATGAATAAATCTTTTGTCTCGCTATATATAGCAAGTAACATTGAAAAAAAGAAGCAGCATTAATAGCTAACCAAACAGATTCTGAAATAAAAGGAAAAGGGCAAGTAAGCATTAACATCACTAACAGAATTTTGACTCATATATACATGGATTACTCTCTACGATGAAATGTTTGATTCATTTCAATGTCAAACTTGGCATTATCTGTCGCAACTTGGATTAATTAGTTGCGGATACTACATAGCTTCAAAGTAATGAAAACTCGGGATTTAAAACTAGTGCATCCACGATCAATGTAACAAACAATATCTTCCAACTGTCTCAAAGGAAAGTCCCACCTGAAATTAAAGAACAGGTAATAACATAGTCAGCTACTTCTAGTGAACTTGGTGAGGAAAACATACAGAATTTAGTTATCTTTAAATAGAGATATAACAAAGGGGCATTAATTATGTAAGAACTTATAGATAAAGAGAATATTTCTCAAGGCTGGCATGGGTTTGGGTTTGGTAAAGAGGCCTAATAGAGCACAAAGTAAAGAACCTAATACATACAAACCTTGATTAAAAGGAAAATTTAAGAGTGAACCATCACAAGCTCCATAAAGCATGCTTCTTCAAATGAAGGGCGGAATTTTATATAGTTGAAGAACTGCAAATTAAAAAAAAAAAAAAAAAGAGTAAGCCGACTAAATTTATGCAAATTTAAACATTCAATTCACCTGAGTAATTTAAAATGAAATAGAACCAACATGATAATGTTTTCTACTTATCTAATTAAAACCCAAAAAATGTATCTCTAAATTAATGTGGATGATAAACAGGCGGTTCTTCTCCCTCTTATATTTTACCTGTAATATAAGTACAAGAAAACCGTACTTGGACACCAAAACACTTTCTTACATATCTGATTCCTACCAATAGCTGGATTCCTGATCAGAATGAAGGTTTAGATCTAATGAGTATAGCTAGAACAAATTAGAGCTCAGCAAGATAAAATAGTAACACATAATAGAGTTTAAAAGAAGAAAGAAAATTACAAATTAGCATCTGTTTGTGCCTTTTTTGGATAATGCATGCAATGACTTACCCAAAGCTCAAGGGATTGAGCCAAACCAATTTGGACTTGATTGATGTCATTGGTCATAGGCTTCAGAGGCACCGACCAACTGGATATCTTTGATGTGCTTAATTTTTGGCCAATCATCACCGGTTCCCTGTTGACACCTTGGCAACAACAATGGGCAGCTCCTAATCAATAACCAATTTAGTGATTTGAGGTTGATCATTCCCTTGGGAAGCGAAGCTAACTTGTGACAGTCTATAATGCAAAGTATTTTAAGGGATTTGAGATGTCCTATTTCCTCTGTCAATGTTTTTAACTCCGGACAACTATCAATATGAAGATAAGTCAAAGATGTAAGATGTTTGATTCCTTTTGGAAGAGACTCCAGCTTAGCTAATTGGTATAGTACTAGATCGTCAAGGCTCTGCAGACCCTCCCATTCGTCCCTTGATAAATCAACTAGTGTACAATTTTCAATAATCATGGTTGAAAGTGAATGTAGATGTTTGAAGCCTTTTATTAGTGACATTCTTTCACTAATGCGAATGTATTTGAGAGAGACGAAGTTTCTAAGCCAGTCTTCCGGTAGAAGAGAATGTTGCTCCACATTTTTAATTCTCAAATGTGTCACTCTGGATAGGGACCAATCAGAACTTGAATTTGATGCCATCCCACTATTGTTAGGGCCTGAATAGTTTATGGTGTCTAATAATGGTTTCACACTGGAGCCCTCTAACTCCAGACTATCTTCAAGATTAGGAAACAGGGGCAATGAATTCAGTTTGGGACAGTACCTGATTTCCATTTCTTTTATAGCGCCAAACAATAATGCTTTGTTGTGAGTATTCCCTTTCCACCAACTCATGAGATTTGGGCAATCAGTTATTGACAGGTATTGCAGATGTTCCGATTGCAGCCAACTGCAACGGTCATCTTGATCTATTACATATTTCAAAGAGTCCAGTCTTCGAAGATGGAGATATTTCAGTTTCGGGAATTGCTCCAACGGAAGAGATTCACACTTGGAGCAGTTGTTCAAACTTAAGCCAACGAGATTGTTCAGAGACGAGAGCCAAGATGAATACTTGACACCGCTGTATCCTACTATGTGTAGCTGCTGTAGGTTTGGATGTGGCTCCAGTTGTTCCAATGATCTTTCATCGTGCTTTTTGTTATCCTCATGGTCGTTGTCATGATTCCAATTCAGAATGAGACGCTTGAGATGTTGTTTCTCTTTCAAATAAGCAGCAGCAGCATCATGATTTCCATCCACAAACTTCAATCGCTCCAAATGTGAAATCTCCAACTGTCCACTCAAGTTATTCAGATTAACAAGTTCCTTGAAGCCTAGAATGTGCTTGTGGTTGTTGAGAGTGCTAACCACAAAATTCGATAAAGTCTCAAGCTTTGTGAGCTTCTTCAAAGTTGCTGGCAGATGTGTAAGGTGCAGGCATTCATCTATTTCAAGATGCCTAAGACTCACCAAGTACTTCACCTCATTTGGCAACTCTCTCAGCTGCAGACAATGGGACAATTTTAAGGTTTGCAAAAGCTTCAACTTACCAATGGAACTGGGAAGTGTCTTCATGTTATTGCGAGAAAGATCGAGGTATTTTATACTCTTCAGCTCCCCGATTGAAACGGGTAAAATCTTAATTCCCAAATCTCTTAGTTTCAACACACGCAGGCTCTTAAATGCACAAAATATTGCATCACATGCAGAAAATCTTAAGTTTACGCCGTTTGGAAATTTCGAAAGCTGCCCATCCCATAGAAGGGTACGCAAACTTTTGTTATTTTCAATGAGGGATGAAAGAGTCCCATTTGAAACATAAAAGTTTTTACTGGTTAATGCCACTCTTGGGATTGTTTCTTTGACATCCGCGTTTCCGTCGTCCATGCAAAAGCAGTCTTTACCAGCCACAAATCTTGACAATCCCGACATTAGCTCGTTATCCAAATAGCACTCTGTCATGTTGTCTCTTTTGTCTGTGTAGACCCTGAGGATTGACCTGCGGCCGAGTTCTTGTATGCAGTTATGCGCCAGATCTTCCGGTTGTGGTTGAGGAGAGCAAGAAGATGAGGAAGAATTTGAATTCACATGAACAGCCCCTAGAAACCCTTCAGCCATCCAAAGCCTAGTTAGTTCATTTTCCTCAACACTCGAGTATTCCCAGGGGAATATGAATGATAAATAAGCAAAACATTGCTTTAGATGCCAAGAGGGGAGCTCGTTGTAATATATCAACTGCATCTCCTGCATAAATAGCTCTTCCAAATCCCCTGTTTCTGAATCCTCGGTAATGTCTCCGCGAGACTTCCACAGTCTTGCCATTGTTAGTATCGCCAGAGGGACTCCTCCGCACTTGCTTAACATCTTTTTCTGGGCAATTTTAATTTTTGTTTCACTTGGATCTTCTCTTACAACTTGCTTAAATAGAGTCCACGAATCTTCTTCACTCAGCTTTGGTGTTGTATAATCTTCGTCAATAGCATTGCTTAAAAGATGGTTTTGCGTCGTTACAAGAACTGCAGCACTTGATGAACTAGCTGCCTCTTTCAGTTTCTCCTTCAACTTCAACCATTCATCACGGTTCTCGCTGTGCAGATCATCTAGCACAAGAAGAAACTTGTTTCCACCTATGGATTCTTGAAGATTAACATTTTCAATTGACCCATTGTTTTCAACTTTCTTCTTCTTTGTTGCCAACTGATGAACCATTTGTTGTACCACGTAATCTGCGTAAGACTCGCCGTGGATATTGTCGATCCAAAAAACCATATCAAAATGGTTTTTCACTTTCTCATCATCATCACAGACAAATTTAGCCAGAGTTGTCTTCCCTGTCCCTCGTATCCCTGAAATTCCAACCACCGCAACAGCACCTTTTGCTTTTGTTAGAGCCAACATCCTCTCTATGATAGTTTCCTTATCTTCTTTGAACCCAATAGGAATCTCCATCTCCCAGTCCTTCATGTTTCGGTCAATCTTCAACAGCGGCTGCTTTGTTAAATCATCAACAATACGTTGTAATCGCTTTTCGATAGAGAGAAATGATGAAGACTTGTTACTTTGTTTTTGATTCTCCAACAAATCCCACAAATCGGTGGCCACATCTGCGAGTGGGATATCCATTAGCCAAGCAGGTGTAGTTGCAGCAGCATCACCATGCTCCAGCTCTACCATTTCTTTGATGGATAACAAATGACGTTTGATATTGTCAATGATGATTGTCGTCTTCTTGCCAAAAACACGTAGCGTGCTCAACCTCGTGATTTCAGCGATGGTATTTCCAATAGCGCTTGCAACCATTGTGGCGGATTTAAATGCAGACAAAAAATCTTCTCTATAATGCCTGTAGGAGAAGTATAAATAATGGAATCAATGCCAAGCAAAAAAAGCTAGGATTTTTATTTTCTATAATCAAATGAAAAAAAAAAAACTTTATTTCCAAAAAAAAAATATTTTCATTTTATTTTTGAGGATCCAATTTTTTTTGTGTCTGGAACAAGTCTGTGCCATCATAATTTTACTCTAAACTATAATTAGTTTAAATGAAACAATAATTTAAATAAAATTTTTTATTAACTAACATCTATTAAATAAATATGTTAAAATTATAAAATAAACAAAAATAATTAAATTTAAAAGGAATAGAAAAATAAAATTATTTAGAGTTGATAAATTGCAAAAACAAAAAGTTCTAAATGAAAAGAAAGAGAAGAGAGAATAAGAGAGAATAGTTAAGAGTAAAAACTAAAAAAATAAAAAGTGAGGGGATCAAGAGTTTTTATATTTGGGCAACCTTACTTAAAGTTTGCCTAGGGGTATAAGGCTGCACACGATTCGGATCGGATCAGATATAACCTATAATTCTATCCGATCCACACTACATTTATCGAATCAGATCAAATATCGGGTATATCCGCATAATTAAAAAAAAAACGGTTTTAAGGTCTTGTTTGGTTATTTTTATAAAAAATGTCTAAAAAAATTATTTTTTCACCTGTTTAAGCCTATTTACTCCTAAAATATTATCAATAAAAGTTTTTTTGAATAACAAAAAAAAAATAACACAAGATCTAAGTTTAATTATTTTAAGTTGAAGTACAACATAAAAAATTAAAAATAAGATATTATAAAATTCATAAAACAACACACTAAATTCATATCGCATTAGGATTTACTTTCTTAAACTATGCTATTTATATGAGATCGTGCAGATATGCAGATCTACGGATCGGATCCGCGGATATCATTGCCAAATTCGCAATCCGATTCTACCATAGTGCGGGTCGAATCCGATCCGATGGCTCTACGAATCGGATAATATTTACAAAATTCAGATCGGATACGGATAATTACCGCAAATATGCAGATATTATCCGATCCATGTACAGTCTTATAGGGTATGCTGAACTTCATTGATTACATGAAGTTTGATGGAGGCGACAAACCTTGTGAAGGTGACGAGATTCGTCGAGCGGACAGCAAACTTGCTCCATGCGCCCAAAAAAAAAAAACCTTGAAAATAAAGTGAAAATTATTTTTTCTTTGAAAATATTTTTATATTTTATTATGAAAATTCCCAAAAACTGTTATAATTTATAAAAGTGTTTTTGTTT
>NC_029788.2:115834596-115851048 GCF_000816755.2 Arachis ipaensis | reverse complement strand
CTCATTAATTATAGAAATTTGACTATATATATAGTGTAAAATAATAAAAACAAAAAGCAAAATCATAATCGAGTAGGATTCATTTTAGGTTTAATTACTTTGTTATTCCCAATAGTTTTGCAAAATTTTCAATTAGGTTCCTATATTTTTTTTTCTTTTAATTTGGTTCCTGTACCAAATTTTTTTTTCAATTAGGTCCCTCTTGACAGTAATTGATTTAAGTGCATAGAGACCCAAGTAAAATAAAAAAAAATTGGTGCAGGAACCATATAAAAAGAAAAAAAAAGTTTAGGAACTCAATTAAAAAAAAATTGGTGCAAAGACTCAATTGGAATGAAAAAAAGTATAAGAACCTAATTAAAAATTTGGCAAAACTATAGGAACTAACAAAGTAATTAAACCTTCATTTTATTGTCGCCCAAAATCAAGTGAATCTACTAGATTTTCATATTCTAGAAAATGAATATTGAAATTTATTATTGTTTTATTTTATTTTTAAAAATATTTTTTTATTTATTTAAGACAAAATGTACTGGAAATCCACTCCTGTGGTATAAGAGCTTCAGGTTTATTAGGAGAAAGAAGGTAGTACTGGCCAAAGCAAGTAAGAGAGAACTCACTAAACATAGATATTTCATCATCTTTAAGCTCTTTTGAGCCTATACATCATTCTACTTCACTAAGCGTAGATCGCTTACCCTCTAATCTAAAGAAAATCCTTGCCAATAAGATTGATCAATTAGTAGAAATCACCCATGTCCCAAAAGAATCTCGGACACGAGCCATTGAATATCCACTTATTAGCCCTTACTTCTTCTATCAAAGACAAAAGAAATCAACCCTCGCCACCATCCGCCATCTTATCACCAGAAACCATTTTTCTCCACCAAAAGAAGTCATCCAATCTTCTCATTTACAACAGCGTGGTTTGAAAGCCACTACTGCTCAACAGTATATAACATTGAAAATTCTGCAAGAACTCATCCAAAATTATCAAGTCCAAGGCTACACCCATTTACATCTAGGAGTAGTTAGGCTTATTCTAACTCTTCATGGAAGAAGATCTCTTCCTGTAACAGTCAAGGTTGCTCTTTTGAATACTACTTTTAATGATTACCAACATGCCTTGATTGGAGTGTTGGTCACTACACTTTCAAATGGAAGTTTTATCCTTACTATAGCTCCTAATTTTACCATGAGGTTATCATACCCAATGATACCTCATAGACTGAAGATTCAAATACAGCTAGTCGGAGTAACCCAAAACTCCACTGCTGAACAGGCTACTTTGCACCACCAAGTCCTCTACAGAGTCCAAGACCATGTTCTTGATCTCAATCTTCCAAACACCATAGGAGAAGAATTATTCATGTTCACTGCCAGAGAACCAGTAATTGTAAACATTCTAAGTATGATCACCACTGAAGAACTTTCTTCTATTATTTTATTGGAATGGATTACTGATTATAAGAAAGCATTCCCCAAGGAACAAATTGATGTTAATACTACAGCTCCATCAACTATTACCCACAATAGTGATGGAACGGTGACTACTATTTTTCAGAAACTAGGAATAGTTAAACAAACTCTCCTGTGACTACTCAAGACCAAGATGATCCATCGGTGCATTTTGATGAAAATGGAAGACCTGTCTATATTTCTCATATTAATGGTCATTTCATCTGGGATGTTGATCCCTCTATGTGTGACTCTGATTGTGACTGTGCTGACCAATGGAGTGACATAGATGATGATTATGACTGGCATCAGAGGAACAAGAAAAAGTCACAACAAGATCTTTACTTTTGCAAAAGCCCTGAACCCCCTGATGATGTAGATATAGCCCCAAAGTTCAAGAGGAAGAAACTATCCCAAAAAGGTCTCACTAATTATTCTTATCAGTCAGTTAAAACTATCCCGTGTATTGCAATCTTCAGCCTTATGAGAAAGAATTTCCACCTCTAGTGATACAGACTAATGAAAAGAAGATCACTAGAAGACCCTGTGTAGTTCCTTAGAAAATTACTCCACACGGACATCAAGCAACCACCCCTCAAGAAAAAGTCCTCAATTAGCATACAGATAATGCAGTCAGCCAAAATAAAGTATTACTCCGTATAGACCACACTCTTGATACTCTTGTAGAAAAAACAGAGGGACTTTCTACGCAAATAGATTCTGTAGCAGAACAAATTGCTGAACTCAGAGACCAGCTTTCTAGACAAGCTTTTCAGCTTGATTAAGAACTCAAACCTATATTGAGAATAAGTATTTTGGCCCGGAGTTTTACAAAAAAAGATAGAGAATTGGCCCAAGTTAAAGCCCAACTTCGCCAAATTGAAATGGATAGAGACAAAACGACTGTGCCTCAGGCATTAGCCATAGTTCTATTATCCATGTATCCTAAACCATATCCATCATATTCACCTGTCTTATTTCCTTCAACATATTCACCACCTGAAACTCTAAATTATGAATCCATCTTCAAATCCACTTATCATTTAGCTAGACAAGTCAACACCAAAAAAGCTGTCCCTCCCAAAGACGACATTATTCGTCCCAAATCCAGCCACAACTACCTCTCCAACCCAGACCTCACCCTCCTTGGAGGCCAAGAAATTTTTTCAGAGAAAAAGTACATCCACTGATCCTCCTTCAAAAGAAAAAGGCATTGAAGAAGGATCACTTGTCCCAAGCTAGACAATTAATGCTCTCACTCTGAATGATCAATCAGATGTTGGAGAAATCACTGATGAATCTACAGAAGAAATTACTGAAGATTCAGCTGATCTGCTGAATGGTCTGAAGAAGACTAAGTGGCTGACCTTTCAGCAATAGCCATGGTCAATTTAGTAGAAGAAGAAGAGGAAGAAATAATCCTTGAAAAAGATGAACCAACAACTTCAGTTAATACTCCACAAACAGGATCTTCTGAAGTAAAAAATTCTAACAAATGGTTCACCTTTGATGATATTCTACCTTCAAGATACAGAGAAAGGCTGAATGAATTTGGTGATTGGATTGAGACCAACATGATTAATCAAAATCTTTCAAGTAGACAAGTCCTTGCAGACTTCATAAATCGAATAAATGGCAATCTCTGTGAATGGGTTAACAACCATTCTGAGTATGAAAGACTTCAACTCATCAATAGTACTTCCCCTCAGGTTTGGGAGTACTACACCAAGAGTTCCTAGGAGATATCATAATCATCTAAAAAAGAAACTTTCAAGAGTTTTTTGAAATAAATGCTGCTTACTCAACAAGAAGGACTTAGAAAAGCATTACAAGAGGATGACTGCTAAATATTATCCTCTTAGAGGAAATAATAATCCACACTTCAAACAAGTCTTCATGGCATCCTTGCCAGATGAACTCCAGCCAGAACTACAGTAGATGATGATGACTCTTCGTAAAGAAGTGGCTACCACCACCATCGGAGAAATATACCAACTGGCTTTAGCTGCCATGGATAAGATATGTGAACAACAACAAATGTTCAAAAGGCTCACTCAAAATTCAAGCAGACTCAAAAGAGCATGTAGTAAATCCTATCTGAAGATCAAATGTAAAGAACACAGCATTTGTGAGTACAAGCCAAAAAAGAAAACACATTAGCAGTAGCAATTCAAGACATTTCAACACAAAATATTCAGAAAAGGTAGAAGAAAGCAGATACTTTTTTGCTATTTCAAAAGAAAAACATCCATAGCAAGAAGCCAAACAAATGCTTCATTTGTGAAAAACAATGTCATTTTGCTAAATAATATCCCAGCAAGACAAAGAAGGAAATAAAGATGCTTCAGTCTTTAATGGATGCAGCCTCCATAAAAGATGAAGAAGATCTTGATCAATATTTGAAGAGTAAGAAAACAAAGATGGTGATACCCAATATGTTTTCCAAGACTCTGGTCCAGAAATGATTTTTCACCAGAAAGATCAGTCTTTACAATATCTTCCATTACTACAAAGATTTCTAAAGGACCAAAAATTTTGAAAGAAGAACTTGGATATCTTGGGTTCTTAGGAATAAAGCAGATTGATAATACCCTTCAATCCTATTTCTATTTAAAGATCAAGACTTTTAAATATAACAAACCACTGAAAGCTGTTGCACTTATACATACTAGATCCTGTGCCACCGTTCTAAAACCCCATGTCTTACCAGTAGAAATGTGGGCACCTTCCATAAGAAGTTTTCGATAGCTAATAAAGAAGTCTTCACCATTGATCTAATTTTCAGAAAGCCCATTGAATTTAAAATATTTGCAGGCTAGACTACTTGGCTCACGGTATTGGGAAGTTATCTCCAAAAAAAGTCGTCTTTGGATTTGATATTTTTTATCGAACCCATGGACTACAAATCAAGTCTACTGGGTTGAGTTACAAAAGACAGTCTTTACCTTACACAGGGATATAAAGCATTCTTGAGATCCAGAAAGCTCCAGAAGAATATAAGGAGATCCAGTAACAATTCCTTAATGCCTGTTGCAACAATCATGATCAATTCAACAACTCTACACCCTTGTGAAAAATTCCAGATTTCTACATTCGCCTTTCTTTCAAAAGGGATGAGGACATTAATCCAACTAAGACCACACACTTCGGGATGAATCCTGAAGATCTCAAATTAGCAAGAGCTAAATATGCAGCACTTCTTGTTCAAGGACTCATTGAACCAAACCAATTCTAACTGGGCATATCAAGCTTTTTATGTTGAGAAAAGAGTTGAGCAAAACAGAGGAAAAAAGATGCTTGTTATTGATTACAAGCTGCTCAATATCTTTTTGCAAGACGATAAATTTCCTCTACCAAGAATTCTAGTTATCACACAAAGGCTAAGTGAGGCAAAAATTTTTAGCAAGTTTGATCTAAAAGCTGGATTTTGGCAAATTGGACTCCATCTTGAAGATAGATACAAGACAGTCTTCTATATTCCTGAAGCCCAATATCGGCAGACAGTAATGCCATTTAGACTCAAAGTGACCCCATCTCTCTTCCAAACAACAATGATCAAGATCTTTGAGCCCATTTTACATTCCACACTAATTTACATTGATGACATCCAACTGTTCTAAAAAAACAATGAGGCCCATAAGACACTCCTAGCCCAATTCACTCAAATAATAGAAGATCAGGGAATCATGATGTCATCAAAAAAGAGTTTTATTGCCCAAACAAAAATTGAGTTCTTTGGGATGATTTTTCAAGACGAGTTTTTTCCACCAGGGAATCATATTGCTAAAGAACTGATCTATTTTCCTGATGAAAACATGACTGTCAAACAGATTCAACAATTCTTAGGAATTGTAAACTACATCAGAGACTTTATCCCAGATGTGACCAGACACACCAGCCAGTTATTAAAACTCTTGAAAAAAAACCCCACCATGGGACTTCAACAGACCACAGCTGTCAAAAATCTGAAGAAAATAGCACAAGATCTCCTCCTTTAAAGATTCCTAGCACAGGAAAAAAGATACTACAAACAGATGCTAGTGATTAATTCTAGAGAGCTGTGTTACTTGAAGAAACTGATGGGACAAGACATTACTGTGCGCATGCTAACGGACAGTTCAAAGAATCAGAAAAATACCACCATGCCACTTACAAAGAAATCCTTGATGTCAAGCGTGGGAAAGAAAAATTCAATTTCCACCTCAGTTTCTATCATTTCACTGTGAAAATGGATAACACCTATTTTCCATCGATGCTGGAGATCAAGAAAAATATTTTTCCAGACTCTCAGCTCTTGCGATGAAAAGACCGGTTCTCCAATTATAAATTTGAAGTAAAACACATAAAGGGATATCAGAACACTCTTGCTGATTTTCTTTCTAGACCTACTAAAGAATCAATCCCAAAACCAGTCCTTTACATCTGCACAATGAATACACACAACTCTTCATACACCATTCTATTTCCTGATTATCCACTCCACAAAAGGCTATACAGAAGAAAGATTGGACCTTTTTTCCTCAAAACAAGACCCCAGACAAAGTTTCAAATAGCTAGCCCAGCCAGACAAACCCTGTTTTACTAATTACACTAGCTTCTTGTCATAACCCAAATCCATCCAAACCCAATGTACTTCAGCATGGACACACCTTTCTGCACTATACCAATAATCCAAGGGCCTATACCAGAAGAAATAATATGGTACATCTGGGCTCTATCTTCTATATATACATGTGCCATCATAGTCCCAATCTTCTCCATATACCATATCTTATGTAATAGCACTCAGGCACAATCTGATCTGGTCCAATTATTCTCCATGTATACTCCACTTGATGCATGGAGAGGAATGTTATACAACATGATTGACCAACATCAACTATAGGACAAACCTTCTCAGAAAAAACAGAAATGCTGTTATTTTATCATCCTACAGAAAAGTTACTTTACTAACAAAAGTAGTAGCCCACACACCATGAACAGAATCGATATTGTTGGATATTCTACCATATGGCCAACAGATAAAAAGTCAGTCTTAAATGTCTTGGCCAAATATCTTTGTCAACTCTAGCAACCTGGAATATATGGAGAAAGAGAGATCATTGAAGGGCTCTCATTCAGATCAGATATTCCAACCACACTCCAAGAGTTTCAGTCCAGATTCATAACCTCAGAAATAATTAATCAATTTGGATAGTACTCTTTTTACACTCCAAGGTCAAGACAGAACTTCTCTATTTAGCCTAGCACATTCAGACATCTCCCAACTTCAAGTAGAAATCTTGTTGAAGATCAGAATTCTAAAGATCTAAGTGCTAGAGTATATGCCTTACCACTAGCCCAACAAGGATTGATGCAGAGATACCCAATGACACTGAAAATCCATCTATATAACCCATATCTACAAGATGCCCAAGATCCTAATGAGGATAATATTGAACACTTGGGCATCTTATAGATATGGGTCATATAGGTCTGAATATGGGCCTTCAGTGTCATTGGGTATCCTTGCATCAATCCTGGTTGGACTAGGTGGTAAGACATATACTCTAGCACTTAGATATTTAGAATTCAGATCTTCATCAAGATTTTTACTTGAATTTGGGAGATGTCTAAATGTGCTAGGCTGATCAGAAAAGTTCTGTCTTGACCTCGGAGTGTAAAAAGAGTATTGTCCAAATTGATTAATTATTCCGGAGGTTATGAATCTGGACTGAAACTCTTGTAGTGTGGTTAGAACATCTGATCTGAATAAGAGTCCTTTAATTACCTCTCTTTCTCCATATATTCCAGGTTACCAGAGTTGACAAAGATATTTGGTCAAGGCCTTTAAGACTGACTTTTCATCTGTTGGTCATATGGTAGAATATCCAACAATATCGCTTCTGTTCATGGTGTGTGGGCTATTATTTTTGTTAGTAAAGTAACTTCTCTGCAGGTTGACAAAACAATAGAATTTCTATTTTGCCTGAGAAGGTTTGTCCCACAGTTGATGTTGGTCAAGCATGTTGTATAACATTCCTCTCCATGCATCAAGTGGAGCATACATGAAAAATAATCGGACCAGATGGTATTGTGCCTGAGTGCTATTACGCAAGATATGGTATATGGGGAAGATTGGAACTATGATGGCATATGTATATATAGAAGATAGAGCCCATATGTACCACATCGTTTCTTCTGGTATAGGTCCTTGGATTATTGGTATAGTGCAGAAAGGTTTGTCCATGCTGAAGTACATTGGGTTTGGATGGATTTGGGCTATAACAAGAAGCTGGTATAACCAGTAAAATAGGATTTGTTTGGCTAGGCTGGCTATTTAAAATTATGTATGAGATCTTGTTTTGAGAGAAAAAGAGCCAATCTTTCTTCTGTATGGGCTTCTATGGAGCAGGCATTCAGAAAATAGAATGGTGTATGGAGGGTTGTGTGTATTCATTGTGCAGATGTAAAGAACTCTTTTGGGATTGATTCTTTGGTAGGTCTAGAAAAAAATCAGCAAAAGTGTTCTGATGTCCCTTTATGTGTTTTACTTCAAATTTATAATGGGAGAACCAGTCTGTCCATTGCAATAGCTGGAAGTTTGGCAAAAAAAAATTTTTGATCTCCAGCATTGATGGGAAAGAGGTGTTATCAATTTTCACAGTGAAATGATAGAAACTGAGGTGGAAATTGAATTTTTTTATCCCGTGCTTTACAGCAAGGATTTCCTTGTAAGTGACATGGTAGTTTTTTTTTTATTCTTTGAACTGTCCACTAGCATGCACATAGTAATGTCTCGTCCCATCAATTTTTTCAAGTAAAACAACTCCTTAAAATTCGTCACTAGTATCTGTTTGTATTATCCTTTTTCCTGTGCTAGGAATCTTTAAAGGAGGGGGTCTTGTGTTATTTTTTCAGATTTTTGACAGCTGTGATCTGTTTAAGTCTCCATGGTGGGAGTTTCTTTTTCAAGAAATTTGACAGTTGGCTGGTGTGTCTGGTCACATTTGGGATAAAGTCTTTGATGTAGTTTACAATTCCTAAGAATTGTTGAATCTGTTTGACAGTCATGTTTTCATCAGGGAAATGGATCAATTCTTTAGCAATATAATTCCCTTGTTAAAAAAAACCATCTTGAAAAATCATCCGGAGGAACTCAATTTTTGTTTGGGAAATAAAATTCTTTTTTTATGACAGCATGATTCCCTGATCTTCTATAATTTGAGTGAATTAGGCTAGAAGTGTCTTATGGGCCTCATTGCTTTTTGAGAACAGTAGGTTGTCATCAATATAAATGAGTGTGGAATGTAAAATGGGCTCAAAGATCTTGATTATTAATTTTTAGAAGAGAGATTGGGCCACTTTGAGTCCAAATGGCATTACTGTCCACTGATATTGGGCTTCAAGAATACAGAAGACGGTCTTGTATCTATCTTTAGGATGGAGTCTAATTTGCCAAAATTTAGCTTTTAGATCAAACTTGCTGAATTTTTTGCCTCACTTAGCCTTTGTGTGATAATTAAAATTCTTGTTAGAGGGAATTAATCGTCTTGGAAAAAGACATTGAGCGGCTTGTAATCAATAACAAGCCTCTTTTTTTCTCTGTTTTGCTCAGCTCTTTTCTAACATAAAAAGTTTGACATGCCCAGTTAGAATTGGTTGGTTCAATGAGTCCTTGGACAAGAAGGACTGCACATTCAGCTCTTCCTAATTTGAGATCTTCAGGATTCATCCCGGAGCGGGTGGCCTTAGTTGGGTTAATTTCCCCATTCCTTTTGAAAGGAAGGAAAATGTAGAAATATGGATTTTTTCACAAGGGTGTAGGATGGTTGAATTGATCATGACTGTTGCAACAAGCATCAAGGAGTTGTTGCTGGATCTCCTTATATTCTTCTGGAGCTTTTTGAGTCTCAAGGATGCTTTGTATCACTGTGTAAGGTAAAATTTGTCTTTTGTAACTCAACCCAGTGGGCTTGATTTGTAGTCCATAGATTCAATAAAAAGCATCAAATCTAAACAGGACATCTTTTTTTAAGAGATAACTTTCCAATATCCTGAGCCAAGTAGTCTAGCCTGAAAATATTTCAAATCTAATGGGCTTTCTGAAAATTAGATCAATAGTGAAGACATGTGATTTTAGAATGGTGACACATGATCCAGTATCCATAAGTGCAACAGCTTTCAGTGGTTTGTCATATTTAGAAGTCTTGATCTTTAAATAGAAATGGGATCGAGGGGTACTATCAATCTACTTCATTCCCAAGGATCCAAGATGTCCAAGTTTTTTTTTTTTGGATTTTCGGTCCTTTAGAAATCTTTGTAGTAATAGAAGATATTGTAAAGACTGATATTTCTGGTAAAAAATCATCTTCTAAACTTCTTTCTTTCGGATCCGAGTCTTGAAAAACATATTGGGTATCACCATCTTTGTCCTCCTACTCTTCAAGTACTGATTCAAGATCTTCTTCATCCTTTATGGAGGCTGCATCTGTTAAAGACTGAAGCATCTTTATTTCCTTCTTTGTCTTGTTGGGACATGATTTAGCAAAATGACCTTGTTTTCTGCAAATGACGCATTTATTTAGCTTTTTGCTAGGGATATTTTTTCTTTTCAAACAGCAAAAAAGTCTTTGCTTTCTTCTACCTTTTCTGAATGTCTTCTGTTGAAATGTCTTGGATTGCTGCTGCCAATGTGTTTTCTTTTTTGGCTTACACTCACAAATGTCGTGTTCTTTACATTTGATCTTTAGATAAAATTTACTGCATGCTCCTTTAAGTTTGCTTGAATTTTGAGTGAGCCTTTTGAACATTTATTGTTGTTCACATATCTTATCTGAGGCAGCTAGAGCCAGTTGGTATATTTCTCCAATGGTGGTGGTAGTCACTTCTTTACGAAGAGTCATCATCATCTGCTGTAGTTTTGGCTGGAGTTCATTTGGCAAGGATGTCATGAAAACTTGTTTAAGGGGTGGATTACTATTTTCTCCAAGAGGATAATATTTAGCAGCCATCCTCTTGTAATGCTTTTCTAAGTCCTTCTTGTTGAGTGAGCAACATTTCATTTCAAAATACTCTTGGGAGTTTCTTTTCTGGATGATTATGATATCTCCTACGAACTCTTGGTGCAATACTCCCAAAAACTGAGGGGAAGTACTATTAATGAGTTGAAGTCTTTCATACTCAGAAAAGTTGTTAATCCATTCACGAAAATTGCCAGTCATTTGATTTATGAAGTCTGCAAAGACTTGTTTGCTTGAAAGATTTGGATTAGCCATGTTAGTTTCAATTCAAGCACCAAATTCATTCAGCCTTTCTCTGTATCTTGAAGGTAGAATATCATCAAAAGTGAATCATTTATTAGAAATTTTTACTTCAGAAGATCCTATTTGTGGAGAATTAACTGAAGTTGTTAGTTCATCTTTTTCAGAGATTATTTCTTCCTCTTCTTCTTTTATTGGATTGACCATGGCTATTGCTGAAAGGTCAGCCACATAATCTTCTTCAGACCATTCAGCAAACTCAGCTGAATCTTCAGTGATTTCTTTTGTAGATTCATCAATGATTTCTCCAACATCTGATTGATCATTCAGAGTGACAGCATTAATTGTCTGGCTTGGGGCAGATGATCCTTCTTTAATGCCTTTGTCTTTTGAAGGAGGATCAGTGGATGTACTTTCTCTAAAAAAAATTGTTTTGCCTCCAGAGAGGGTGAGGCCTGGGTTAAAGAGGTGGCTGTGGCTGGGTTTGGGACGAATAATGTCATCCTTGGAGAAAGACAGATTTGTTGGTATTGACTTGTCTGGCTAAATGATAACTGAATTTGAAGATGGATTCATAATTTGGAGTTTCAGGTGGTGAATATGTTGAAGGAAATAAGACAGGTGAATATGATGGATATGGTTAGGGCTGGAAGTGAGTCAAGCCAACTCATGAACCAGCTCGAGCTCAACTCGTTAACAGCTCGATAAGCTAAGCTCGTGAGCTGGTGAGCCAAGCTTGAGCCTGGAATTGAGCTCATAAATTAAATGAGCCGAGCTTGAGTTTGGATAAGCTCAACTCATTAGCTCGTGAGCTGGCTCGATTATATATATATTATAACAATCTTAATTATTTAATATTTATATTTATTTTTTACATATAATTTTAATATAGGACATAAATAAAAAATTTATAATTTATTGATAGATAAATAATATATAAAATTGATCTTTTTAAATATTTTTTAAAATATATAAGTTATAATTTATTGATATAGAATTATAGATTAGGTATTTATGTTTCTCTTATTTGAGCCAGCTCATGAGCTCGAGCTAGCTCGTGAGTTTTTGGTGAGCCGAGCTTGAACTTAAGAAATAACTTGATTGTTAATGAGTCGAGCCGTGAGCCAAGTTCAATTTTCGTGAGCCGAGCTTGAGCTTGGTCTAGCTCGGCTCACTTTCAACCCTAGATATGGTTTAGGATATATGGATAATGGATCTCTGGCCAATGCCTGAGGCACAGTCGTTCTGTCTCTATCCATTTCAATTTGGCGAAGCTGGGCTTTAACTTGAGCCAGTTCTGTATCTTTTTTATGGAACTCCAGGCCAAAATACTTAATTCTCAATATAGGTTTGAGTTCTTGATCAAGTTGAAAAGCTTGTCTGGAAAGCTAGCCTCTGAGTTCAACAATTTGTTTTGCTACAGAATCTATTTATGTAGAAAGTCCCTCTGTTTTTTCTACAAGAACATTAAGAGTGTGGTCTATACGGAGTAATACTTTATTTTGGCTGACTGCATTGTCCGTATGCCAATTAAGGACTTCTTCTTGAGGGGGTGGTTGCTTGATGTCCGTGTGGAGTAATTCCCTGAAGAATTACATAAGGTCTTCTAGTGATCTTCTTTTCATCAGTCTGTGTCACTAGAGGTGGAAATTCTTCCTCATAAGGCCTAAGGGTTACAATACACAGGATAGTTTCAACTGACTGATAAGAATAATCTGTAAGACCATTTTGGGATAGTTTCTTCTTCCTGAACTTTGGGGCTATATTTGCATCATTAGGGGGTTTAGGTCTTTTTTAGAGCAAGGAGCTTGTTGTGACTTTTTCTTCTTTTTCTTGTTCCTCCGATGCCTGTTATAATCATCATTTGTGTCACTCTATTGGTTAGCACAGTCACTATCAGAGTCACACATAGAGGGATCAACATCCCATATAAAATGGCCATTAATATGAGAAACATAGACAGGTTTTCCATTTTCATCGAAATGCACCGGCGAATCATCTTGATCATGAGTAGTTTGTACTCGAACTGGAGAGATCATATTAATCCTTCTAAAAGATTATCCTCGCAAGGGCATCTGTTTAACTATTCCTGGTTTCTAGAAAATAGTAGTCACTGTTCCATCACTATTGTAGGTAATAGTAGGTGGAGCTGTAGTATGAACATCAACATGTTCCTTGGAGAAGGCTTTCTCATAATCACTAATCCATTCCAATGAAATAATAGAAGAAATTTCTTCAGTGGTGATCATCCTTGGAATGTTTACAATTGCTGGTCCTCTGTCATTATCGATAAACATGAATAATATTTCTCCTGTGGTGTTTGGGAGATTGAGATCAAGAGCATGGTCTTTGACTTTGTAGAGGACTTGGTGGTGCAAAGTAGTCTGTTTAGCATTGGAGTCATGGATTACTCTGACTAGCTGTATTTGAATCTTCAGGCTATGAAGTAACGTTGGGTCTGATAAACTCATGGTGAAATTAGGAGCTATAGTAAGGATAACACTTTTGTTTGTAATCCTTAAAAGTACTATCCAAAAGAGCAACTTTGGCTGTTACAGGAAGAGATCTTCTTTCATGAAGAGTTAGAACAAGCCTAATTGCTCCTAGATGTAAATGGATGTAGCCTTGGACTTGATAATTTTGGATGAGTTTTTGCGAAATATTCAGGGTTATATATCGTTCAGTAGTAGTGGCTTTCAAATCACACTATTGTAAATGAAAAGATTGGATGACTTCTTTTGGTAGAGAAAAATAGTTTTTGGTGATAACATGGCAGATGGTGGTGAGGGTTGATTTTTTTTGTCTTTGATAGAAGGAGTAGGGGCTAATGAGTGGATATTCAGTGTCTCGTGTCTGAGAGTCTTTTGAAACATGGGTGAATTCTACTGATTGATCAATCTTATTGGCAAGGGTTTTCTTTAGATTAGAAGGAAAGTAATCTACACTTAGTAAAGTAGAACGATGTATAGGCTCAGAAGATCTTTAAAATGATGAAATGTTAATATTTAGTGAATTCTCTCTTACTTGCTTTGGCTGGTACTACCTGCTTCCTCCTAATAAACCTGAGGCTCTGATACCACAGGGGTGGATCTACTCCTGAAAAAATAAAAATAGATGGTTGGTTAAGCCCAACCAACCATTTATATTTTTGTTTCATTCTCTTTCGTTTGTCATTAACTCAAGCCACGTATCACTTCTTTAACTCATTTTTTCTTCTCTTTATAACGTGCATTGCCAAGTCAATTTTAGGAGGTTACATTAACCATTTTTATACAATATTTAAAGTATTTAAAAATATTTTGAATGATTTTAAAATATATTAGAATATCCTAAAAGGTTTTGAGAAATTCTAGAAAGCTCTAAAAAATTTTGATGTCAGATAATATTCTACAACAGTATGAATATATGTAGAAGTATAAAAAGTGATGTAGAATAATTCAAAAATATTTAGAGAAATATAGTATGTTAGATATTTGTAATAAAAGTTTTGGACATTCGATCTCTCTGACCATTGATTAGTTAACTACTAATTTGGTACCAAAAAGATTTAGTCGCTGATAAAAAAAGTCCCTGAAAAATGTTATCGATAAAACAATCCTTGAATAATTTTAAATACGACAAAAAGAACTAATAAATATTATAATTTTTGTAAATAAATAAAAAACTTTCATATTTAGCAAATGACTTATCCATTAGATTTAAATTTTTGTGACAACATTTGAATAAATATTTAGATAGATTTTTTTTATTTTTCAAAAAAATGTAGTCATTCACAATAAAAAATTTTTAAAAATAATCCACTTGACAAAAAATTACCAAATCTTAAGGATGAAAAGATTTTATTTTTCTAATAATGATTACGAAAATTTGCATCAAAATTTTATCTCTAAAGTTATTTTTTAGAATATATATTTAATATTTAGTTCTTTTTGTTGTGTTTTTAAATCTTTCGGAGGCTTATTTATCGTTAGCATCTTTTGGGGTTCGTTTTGTAATTGATGCGAACTTTTGGATACCATTTTAGTAGTTTACTCGATTAAATCCTTACTATCCATTAAAGAGATGGATGACTATAAATAAAAATGAGAGTTTGAGTTGTAAGTGTGTGAGTCATTTGTAAAAAATCACTACTTGTATAGTACAGTGTTCTTTCTATCAAAATTTTATTTCTCTTGTGTTCTCTTGTATTCTAAACTTTCTTACTAAATATTGAGAGTTAAGCTGTCTTAGTCTTAACTTAAAAGTTAATTAAGTCTAACTGATGGCACTGTAGCATTGGAGTATGTCTAAGATCGTGATAGATAGTAGACAGTATGCACACATAATACATACTTTGACTCAATTTTTTTAATTATTTGATAAAATATGATTTTTTATATTTTAGTATCTTTTTTTATATATTTTTATTTTAAAGAAAAGACGGAGAGAAACACTTAGAGAGAAAAGTCACGAATAATTTTAAATTTCTTTTGGTTGTATTTCTGTTTTATATCATGTACTTGAAAGGTATCTCTTATTAAATTGGATAAGCACTTAGTGTATTGAGTTTAGGTAATTACATATGCAAATCAAGTTTATGTTAAAGTTTGATATATTTTTGATAGGATTATGTTGAGTCTTTGGCATTGGTATATGTGATACTTAAAAAGATAGTTTAGTAAAAATTTCACCAACGTTATGGTAGAGACTGAATATATATTACATTGCACTAGGTAACTGAACCAGGATACATGATTATGTCATTTTTTTCTTCTCTGTTTCGATTTTGTTTTTCACGATTTACAAGACAAAATAAAATTATCTCTTACATTATTCAATATACAAACCAAACAGAAGCTATGTTCTAAGTTCTAGTTAAAGAATTTATTAATTAAATTAAATTTTAAAAGAGACCATATAGATTTAACTTCTTTCTCTACAAAAACCTTCGCATCATATTAATGTATAAATGCTTAAAAATTGAAAACCTGGTAAAAATTGTTTTAATCCCTCAATAATAACTCAGTCTAAAAGTCGAGGAATAAAGCAAAATGATAACGGTGGATTCTATCATTATCCAACTAGATGACATTAAAATTAATTATCAATATAAAATATATATTAAAAATATAAAATATATAATAAAAATAAATTAAACAAAATAATAAAAGAATTAAACTCACAAAAATATAAAAAATTAGCTAATAACTATAAATCTAAAAAAAAAATTAATAATAATAAAAGAAAGAAATTAGTACCTGCAGTGGTATACTTTTTTACTTGAAGAGTGCTAGAGAGTGAGAGACCGAGAATAGAAGAGTGCGAGACTCGAATGCAAGCTCCTACCTACTAAGCTTCGCCCCAGCTCAGCTACTCGTCGATCTCTCTTGATTTTTAATTAGTAATAAGAATGAGCACTCACATAGATCCAGAATGACTCGTTATATTATTGGTGAGTCCTCACCGCTCCAATCAAGGTCTTCTTATAAAGCACTATCAGCTGTATTCCATGACACCATTTTCTCCTTATCTTTATCTTTGCGTAACTTTTTTCAGGGCCTATACTTTTGCATAAACGTGAGAATTTAATTTTAATATACGGTATAGTTTAATTGTATTTGATTTTTTAAATTTATTTTTTATTCTATTTTGTTATGTTGAGTTTTTTTGTTTTAAAAAATTCGTTCTTTTACATCATCTTTTAGATGATCATTATTTATGAGAATAATAAAAAAAATTTTATTTTTATTATATAATTAAATACATGTGCAAA
>NC_029788.2:115831091-115834395 GCF_000816755.2 Arachis ipaensis | reverse complement strand
ATGTTCCAATGTTCCAATAAGCGATAATTAAATCAATTACATGAAAACTCAAAATGTAATTATCTTCACATAAAGTTAATAGTTGAGAATTATATAATAATTTAATAAATTTGATTAAATTATTATTTAACGGCTCTTAATTATTAACTTTACATAAAAATAACTATATATGTTAATTTTCGTCCCTTCTTAACCACATATAATAAAAAATATTGTTACTCGATCGACATGACAACAAAGTTGTTAGTCGATCGATATTGCAACAATGTCTGAGTGGTGACTTAGATATGATCAAAGAAGATACTATCGAAGCGACATTTAAGGAAGTTTCGAATCGAGAGGTGGTCGAGAATAGGAGAGTCAGACGAGTTTGGCGCAAATAATTATTTGTTTTGGTAATTGTCATAAAAATTTGTCAAGAAGAGATTAACTAGGTAGAGATGTCTATAAATATGAGTTTCAAAAAATACTCACATACTCACATTTAGGGATAGTAAGCGGAAAAGTCTATTTCGTTTTCTGTTAAAATCTGTTTTTTAGATCGACTTTTGAAATGTAGCCGTCTCAATTTTCTAACTCAATTTATCCATCTTTTTTAGTAGATTATACGGTTTAGACCCATTTACCACTCTTACCTACATTTCAAAAAAGTTTTTAGTCTGCCTCAAATTAATTTTTGTAAGTTTCTTTTCATTCTTTTCTTTTATAGACCTTTCTCCATTCTTTTCTTATTCTTTATGATTTTGTAATTTATTTTTCTTACAAAGTCTAACTCTTTAATTCTTTTTATGTTACTTTATTAATTTCATTTGCTATTTAATTATTTTCAAATCTTTCCTATCTTTATGATTTCGAGCACTTTATTTGAAATTTTATGAAGTGTATTTTAATTTCGTTTTGTAACCAAATCAATTTACTTTTATCTACATATTTATGATTATGCGAATTTTGCCATCTTCTTCAATGATAAGCGAAAAACTTTGATGTACGTAAATAATCTGATACTTATAAAAAGAGTAGATTTTGCTTTTAAATATTAGATTTCAAACCACCATTTGTGTTTTGTTTTAATTTCATTATTATTTGCAAAATATAAAATTCGCATGATATATACACATAAAATCAATTATCAAATTAATTACTATATGTATTTATATATAAGTAAAGTTTTAAAATGGTATCTGAAAATTTGTATCGCTAACAAAACGAACCTCAAAAGATATTAATGATAAATAAACTTTCAAAAGATTTAAAAATATAACCAAAAACTTAGATATTAAAATATTAAAATATGTATTCTAAAAAATAATTTTAGAGATCAAATGTTGATACAAATTTTTATAATAATTATTAGAAAATAAAAAATTTTTCATCCTTAAAATTTAGTAATTTTTTGTCAAATAATTTTTTTTTAAAAATTATTGTGAATGATCATATTTTTTTTTTAAAAATAAAAAGAAAAATCTAAAGATGAAATGTTGCTCCGATTGCTAAATATAAATTTTTTTGTTATTTACAAAAAACATAATATTTATTGGTTCTTTTTATTGTATTTTAAAATCATTTAAGAACTATTTTATCGATAACATTTTTTAATGACATTTTTGTCCGTGACTGAATTTTTCGAGTATCGAATTGATAAATAATACTATATAAATATACGTGAACCTTCACATACAATTATTTTCATGTAAAGTAAATTAATTAATAATTAAAAATCGTTAGATAATAATTTAGTCAGATATGTCAAATTATTTTCAATTAACAGTTTCACAGAAAAATATCTACACGTAAATTTTTATTATAAATATATATAATTTAATTTATTTTTTATATATATTTTATATTTTAACATATTTATTTAATATAAATAATTAATTTAATAATTGATTTTTCGATTATACCTATCATGATACGACTTCCGTTGGACCAAGTCTTGCTACACCACTCATGTTATCAACCAAGTGAAGAGGCCAAGGTACTATCATTCTCCCCTTAATTATATATTGTCATGGTTACCATCTGATCTATCTCTGATTATCTTATGTTATATCAATTCACTGATTTCGAAATTCTTTTAAGTCCCAATTTTTGAACATCGAAAGTGCTTTAATTAGTAGCTTCGTCAATTGATCTTGTGTTTTATGAGCAGAACACATCAGACATATAACAATGGCAGGAACTGGTATTGCGTCAACAGGGATCGTACTTGAAGCACTGAGAAAAGATAATTACGAGAATTGGAGCGCTCTGGTGGAGAACTATCTTGTAGGGCAAGGCCTCTGGCATGGAATTGTTGAGGCTGATCCAAAAAAACCAGATCACAATAGCGAAAAAGATGACGAGTGGAGAGTGAAGAACGCAAAGGCTTTACACGCCATTCAACTGGCGTGTGGGTCGGAGAATCTGTCGAAAATAAGAACATTCAAGAAAGCCAGGGAAGCATGGAATCACTTAAAGATCTCCTTCAGCGAGGACGTTAGAGCGTTCCCAGATATCGAGCAAGGACACGGCGGTAGTGAAGCATCTTATTACGGTCTCCACGATAACGTGATGAGAGGCCAGTGGGATGAAGCGAAATCTTTAATCAACAGTAACCCTGATGATATTTTCGAAATTGCATCCTCTACGGGGAGGACGGTACTTCACATTGCAGTGGCTTCAGGGCAAGAGGAGATTGCGAAGGAGTTGGTTAGCATGGGGAACAAACGGTTGCTGAAGATGCAAGACAAAAGGGGATACACGGCTCTTGCTCTTGCTGCTAAATTAACCGACAATGTAGACATGGCAGAGAGGATGGTTCGTAAAGGGGGAAAGGAGCTGCTAACCATCCAAACCAAAGCCGGTGATGACGACGGAAAAACTAGAAATGATCCTAAAAATGATACAAACGGTGATGCTGAATCAACCGGTAACAAGACTACTACTGATGAGGATGGTGAAGAAGGTGAAACAAACGAGAAAAAGGGGGAGGATGGCCACGACGATGGTAATAAAGCAAATGATCGGAAAATGGAGGGGGATGGGGTTGAGGATGAGGATGTTAACAAAGGCAAAGGGGAGATTCCGGTACTTTTAGCATCAGCGAGTGGTCACAAAAAGATGACTAGGTATCTCTTCTCCCAAACTCCCATTGACGTTCTCTTCGATAACGGTTGCCACTACTGCCTTATGCTTCTCAAACGATGCATCTCTGCTGAAATATTTGGTGAGTGATATATTATACACTTGTTATAATAGGTGAGAATTCATTAGAGAATTTAATATATTTGATTAAATTATTTTTAAATAGTTTTAATTATTA
>NC_029788.2:115826898-115831066 GCF_000816755.2 Arachis ipaensis | reverse complement strand
ATAGTTTTAACAATAAAAAATGATGTAGAAAAGTTAATAAAAATTATTTTTTATGTATAATTGTAAATAAGTTTTGTTTATATGTTAATATATATTTAACATAAATTAAATTATTAAGAGATATACACAAAAATAGTATAAATATTTTTTTTCTTAATTGTAAAATACAATTTTATGTTTTTTGTGTTTTAGACTTAGGTGTGCAATTTGTTTGTGTTCGTTTGACTGGTTTCAAAGTTATACTTGTCCATAATGACTTGCCCCCTCCTGTTTTTGTTTTGGGTTAGTGGTGTTAAAATTATTTCAAAAGAAAAAAAGAAAACAGAGTGAAACTAAAAGAAAATAGTCTGTGAATTTAGGAAATAAGTGAAAACTAACCACAATTGTTTCTATGAGAAAAAGAAGTTAAATGTCTGTTATTATTTCTATTCATTTTCAGATATTCCCGCCTTACTGCTCCAACACCGACGTTATGAGGAGATACCTCTGACTAATAACCCCAAAGAACTTCAGCAATTGGTACATGCATTAGCTCACATGCCTTCATCATTTCCCAGTGGTATCCAGCTTAGTCGGTGGCAGCAATTTATATATAATTGTGAGTTTCTTTTATACTTAAAAACCGTTTCGTTATAAAATAAACTACTTTAATTAATAGCTAACTAACATGTTGCAAAAGAACGAAAAGTTTAAAGGAACAAAATAAAGACACTCAACTTTTTTTTAAAAAGAAGAAAGTTCAACACACGAGGAGCATACAGACCAACCATAACAAATAATAAAGTAACAAGAACTAAAACACCTAAACTATTCCTATATTATTTCTGGCATTTTTTTTTTGATAGAAGTTATTTCTGGCATAGTTATCAACAACTATAAGATTAGCTATCACTTTACTCTCTAGAGTATATGATTGACCTATCAATACAATCTATCACTTTTGCTGGCTTGTTCTAAAATACAACTTCATTCCTTCTCAATCAAACATTCCACACAACAAAAAAGAAACCAGTTAACTTTTTTTTGCACATATACTTTTTTATTGGCACAACTCTTCAACTCTCAAATAAAAGTTGCTCTATGATTCTTGGGATGGTTCACGGTCTAACAATATTAGCAATCCAAACACATTATACCTACCAAGTAAAGTAGTCAAAAGTAACAAATAAATGTTGTAATGTTTCTATTTCGTTCCTACATAATACGCATGCAATATCCCTTTGTTTAATCACACATAATATATTTAGATAGTATTTAGTATTAATTCGTCCAACTAAAATAAACCAATTAAATAATTCAATTCGTGGTGAAACTGATCCTTTCCAAATTCAATTGATAAATTTATAATATTTCTTCTTGTAATACATACACAAAAGAGTTAATAAAATAAATACTATATTTATCAAATTTCCATATACTAATCTATCTCTCTTTCTCGCACAGCAACGAAGCCACAGGCACACATGGTCCTTAATGAGAAAAGAATCAAGATCCTATTATATGCTGAAGCAGAAGACGATAACTCATTTTCAAATAGCTGGGCAGATTTTATTGCAACTCACCCTTTGGGCAGAATCTTCAGGGCAATTTCAGTCTTATTGCTCGTAAAACAATTAAGTAAGTTGAATCGTAGCAACTTTAAAGTATGAGTACATTCATACTTTATATATATACATGCATATTATTGTCTTCAAAATTTAAAATGAGAAATCTCATGTATGTTCTTTTCCATTTTTTTATTAGGCGCACTTCTTGAACAAGTTAAACACGTCGCTCAAACTATAATACTTCGAAAGCTTCCTGGTACGTACTTTTGCCTTTGGCTTATGTGAGAACTAGCAACGTAATTACGTAACTAATAACTCTAGATCAATAATTAAGACCCTTTCAAGATTTTCAATTTTCAACGCTTTCAGGAAGTGAGAAAATATACGATATGAAAAAGGACCATCATTTAGTACTTGAGATTCTTAGATGCCTGAGCATGAGAATATCAGGTTTAAGTGAAGCAAGGATACATGAGTGTTCAGCTTACGACACAATGTTACAGGCAGCTAAGTCTGGAATTATTGAGATCATTAAATCAATGAGACATGCAAACCCTAATCTTCTATGGGCCATGGACAAAAACAGAAGAGACATATTTTCTCATGCGATTTTGAATCGTCAAGAGAAGGTGTATAGACTCATTCACGAAATTGGGGGGCGAAGAGAAATGTTTGCATCCCGTTTAGATGTGTTTAACAATAACTTGTTGCACTTGGCAGCCGAGTTAGGTCCTTCTTCTGACTTAGGCAGTAGGTCCAATGCTGCTCTGCAAATGCAAAGAGAACTCCATTGGTATATGGTAAATAAACTGCACATTCCTCCTGGATATATATAATATTGAATAAATTTATGTATTTAAATATTTAATCACATTTTAAATACACTTCATACATATAGAAAAGATTAAGGGATATCTCAGATGTTAATGAGTTATAACTCAAATGGCATAATCTTCCCATATTCACCTAAGAAGTTGCAGGTTCGAGTCTCAATCCTAATCCTCTGGATGCGGAGAGGAGACTATGCTATTTGAGTTATAGCTGGTTGACTCAATATTATGTATATTAAAATTGCTTGGTCACATAAAATTGTTCTTATAAATATAAGATTATGCATATCTAAAAGTGATGTCTGATCTGCATAAAACAACTATGGAGACGAGACAAAAAATTCTCTTAGAAAATTGGAGAGACATAAACTATGGATTGTGACTGGATGCAGGCGGTGGCGGAAATAGTGCCTCCCAAGTGCAAAGAAGCAAAAAATGCTGACGGTAAGAAGCCCCGTGAAGTATTTACCAAAAATCATGAGGATCTGTTGAAATCTGGAGAAAAATGGGCAAGAGATACGGCAGGTTCTTTCACACTTGTGGGCACTCTCATTATCACCATCATGTTTGCCGCAGCCTTCACTGTCCCGGGAGGAAATGACCAAAACAGCGGCATACCAATTTTCTTAAAAAAACGCACTTTTATTTTTAATATCTTCATTTTAGCTGATGCAGTATCTCTCATTACTTCCTCTTCTTCTGTCTTAATCTTTATTGGAATCCTTACATCGCGTTATGCCGAAAAAGATTTTCTCAGAAGCTTGCCCCTCAAGTTGCTGTTTGGCCTTATCACTCTCTTCTTTTCCGTTGCATCCATGATGATAGCTTTTGTTTCCGCACTTTCTATGATGCTCAAGGGATACCGTGGTGTTGTGATTGCAGCGATGTCACTTGCCATTATTCCAGTATTGGTTCTTATTCCTACATTGTTGACTCTCTCCTTAGAGATTTTGAAATCCACGTTGAAACCTAATTTGCTCACGGCTATGAAGAAGAAGAAGAAGAGTCCAGCCTAATTAATAATATTATTATCGTTCATTGTTTTTTTTTTCCTCGGAAAATATTATGGTGTCCTTATTAGTGCACATACATGACATGAATTGAATATGAAAAAGTATAGGACAACGAGGTATGTAAATGATTATATTCATTATTTTTAATTGAATGATTATTTTTTTTATTCGATTTATTCATGCACAGTTAACAATGACTTGATGTTCAATTCATTAAGTGTGCAGATTATCTTAATGTTAAAATTTAGGAAGTAATTTAGAAATAGAATATTTTTTATTTTATTGGGTTAATTCTAGAATTTATTGTTTACTTTGTTTACAAAAATTATTCTCTATCTAACAAAATTGATTTGATATTCATAGCATGAAAGAGTGCATAATATGTACTTATATTTATAATTAAAAAATGACATTATTTATTTTAGTTGCCAAAGTAATATATAAAGATACTGTGACATATATTTATTCAAAGGTTTTTCATTGTATTAAATAAAAAATAGTTAATTATCCATTTATTATTTTTCAATTATGTTAATCTTTATGTCATGTAAAAAATCGTTGACAATGTCAAAGTACTCATTCATAAAGCTAGAAGTTAGTCAAGCTATTTGAGGTTTAATTAGTTAATTTATTGAGCTAAGATTATAAATTTGTGAGTCAAGATTATTAAGCCTAAATCTGAATTCATATATTAAATGAGTAATTTGAATGAGTAAAACCATGTCAATTTTTTCATATATATGCATAATATATTTAATTTTAATATAACCTTACACTT
>NC_029788.2:115826285-115826865 GCF_000816755.2 Arachis ipaensis | reverse complement strand
TTTGCCCCTCTAAAATTTTATTTCAACCTCCGCAACTAAACCCAATTTCCATGAATCAAACATAAATTTGTCCTGACTTGACTAAACTAGGCTGAATTCCACCGTACCTGCACTTGCTGCTGCCGTTGCCGTGGATTCCCTCCTGCACTGGCACCCGCTGACCTCCCGTCAAATTCGGCGCGCCACAGAGAACCGCAACCATCGTTTTCCTACTCCTCTCTTAGTCGTGTCCTCTCACTACTAATGGTTGTCGTGCTCCTTTCACCAGCTGTCATCGACTCATCGGCCACTTTTCTGTCACGTCCTCCTCCTCCTCTCACCATCACATCTCTTAATTCTTTTGTCTTTAATCATCTTGTTTCTTTTGTCTTTTTTTTTTTTTCCTGTTGCATTCTTTCTTTTTCTTTTTTGCTTTAAGCATCTTTGGAACTTTTTCTTATGAGAGAAATGAATTCTATTCTCTTGATTAATGAGTTGCGTTTTATTTCAAAATCAATTTTTATTTTGGAACAATAACTTATTATATAGTAAAATTGATTGTTTAATATTTAAAATATCTATTTTGTCCTTAAATAAAAAA
>NC_029788.2:115807908-115826171 GCF_000816755.2 Arachis ipaensis | reverse complement strand
TTAATAAAATATAGATAAAAAGAAAAAAAAAACCAAAAAATAAACAAAGAAAACATCATCTAAAACATAAGAATTGACATCTACATTCAAGAGTTCAACACCTAGGAGGGGCGTTCAACGCTCAAGAAGCCAATCAATTTGGCGTGCAACGCCAAAGGTGGCGTTTAATGCCATGAAATCAAGCTGGGCGTTTAACATCTTAGAATATATTAGGATCAATTAATATTCATTAAAATTATTTAATATATTTAAATATTTATTATAGAATATTATGTTTTTATTATTTCGATTCTCTTAACACCTATAAATATCCTTTTATATTGTATCATTCTAGATAACCTGAATACACTTAATAATACACAAATCCTTTCTCCAGTTTAGTCTCTTAGTTTGTTCTAATATGGTATCAGAGGATTCAGAGCCATAATATCCTCCTTGAAGAGGATATGTTGTTTTTCTTTTGGTGAAATCACCGTATTTTTCACACTTTTCCTCTATTCCATTTTCCTTGTCTTTTATCACTTCTTTGATGCTTTTTCACTTCACCGACTAGCCTATTCTCTCTATCTTGTGTCTTTCCAAGTCGAATGATCAAACACTATTATCATCCGCTGCTTACCTATTCTCATGGAGAAATCATATAGTTTTCGCTCTCTTTCGGTAGTTTTGTCTGCGTTTCCTTGTGACAGTTCCGTCTCCATTTCCTTGCGGTAGTTCTGACTGCACTTCTTTCAGACAGCGGCAGTTCATCTGTGCTTCCTTCCAACATTTCCGTTTGCACCCATTCTATCAGTTTATGCATTTTTTTTATTTCGTTGTTTTAAATATGTTTCAAACTCAAGTTGTCACTTGAGTTTGATGGGGGATGTCAGAATATATTAGGATCAATTAACATTCATTAGAATTGTTTAGTATATCTGAATATTTATTATAGAATATTACGTCTTTATTATTTCGATTCTCGTAGCACTTATAAATAACCTTCTATATTGTATCATTCTAGACAACTTGAATACACTCAATAATACACCAATCATTTCTCCAGTTTAGTCTCTTATTTCTAACATAACACCTTCGAAAGCAATCAAGTTGGCGGCCAATGCCACAACTTACCGTTTTACGGCAAAGAAAGAAAGAAAAATAATAGCGTTCAACGCCTCGGATCCAAGTTAAGCACCCAAGACCAAACTCAAAGCCCAAGTTAAATGCCAAGCCCATGAAGTCAAACACTAGCAATAGTTAGCATAGCTCACTCTTGAGAGATGTAATTTTGATTAAGATTAAGAAAGATTATGTTAAGATATGATTTAATTTGATTTAATTCTGTTAATTATGCTATTAAAAGATAAGATTTGGTTTTAGTTTTAGTTAGAATTTGAATTATTATTATTAATTATTTATCTTATTCTTCCTAAAAATAAGATAAGATTTAGTTTTTGAATTTATAGAAATAGAATATAAATAAGTGAACGTAGTTCAGAGAGAGGGACATCCCCGGGGGTTCTTCATATCTCAATCCAAGATCTCATACCTTCATCTTCTTTTGTTTTGCTTTTAATTCACCATGAGTAACTAATTCTTTTTTGTTAAGAGTTAGAAGCTCTGTTTACTTTTTCATGGATTATTAATACAAGGTTTTATTTTATTTTGAAGTTATACATTGATCTTATTTCAATATTGAGTTTTCATTCTTTGTTCTTTAAAGGTTAGAAGTATTGAAAAATATTTTAATTCTGTTTTAGATTCTGTTATTACTTTGGAAAATTTAATATCGAAATCAACTTGAAAACTCTTTCTCATGACTTTTTAACTTGACTAGGAATAGTATTTTAAAGAGTGTGTGACATTTTCATTCTCATAATTTTCAATTGTTTAAGACTAGCCTTGAATATGTGATATATAATTCGAACCGGAAATACTTTTGAATATTATGTGATATTAAATCAAAATTATGCTTAACCTCTTTTCTTAATTAGTTGACCAAGGAGTTGGTGATTAATTAGTTAAAGAGAAATTGAATTGTTAAGGAATTGAAATTTAATTATATATAATTTTTTGTGAAAAGATCTTTGTATGCATCAAAATAAATAAAGTATAAAGATTTTTTATGGTAATCAGTGGCTAAGAGAAGGTGGGGGTTGAATCTTAGTCCATTCTCACAGAATATTAATTTCTGAATTTTCAAAGGAACTTCAGGAGATTTTTCTGTTTTTGTCTCGTGCTGAGTTGAGAGGCACTTTCGTTTTGTCTCGTGCCGAGTTGAAAGACACTTTTATTTTTGTCTCCTGATAAGCAAAAACAGAGAAAGGAGTAGAGAAGAAGAAGTAACACCAGATATATCCTGGTTCAGCTACTAGGTGCAATGTATCCTACATCCAGTCTCCATCAAAACAATGATGGAATTTCACTATGTTTTCACAACATTACAAACACCCATTTCTCCCTAAGAACTACCCATTCCTATCTGGGACAAATCTAGATTTTAACCCCAATCTGAACTTGACTTGGACTTAAACCAAGCTTTCAATAGCAAAGTGCTAACCCAACTTGTAAGAAAATTTCCACAGGATCATGAAATACAACAAAAAGATGTATAAAGAAACTCTGAGACATCTATGGCTTTTTCTCTAATATTGCTCACTGTCTTTTACCTCTCACTGGATTTTTCTTATAAACCTCACAATGTTTGCCTTTTACCATGAGACTCAGACAGACAATACTAAGAAAAAGAAAACAAAATGAACTTCGTTGAAGGAGAAGAACTCAGGAAGCTTTAGGGTAGCTATGAGAACTCTGTGCTTTTTCACTCTCCTTGATCTCAACCATTGGCCGTTCACCCTTAATATAGAAGGGAAAGCTTCTAAGGTTGAAACCAGTTCAACCAACCCAGCAACTTCTTCTCCTACCAAAGAGTAGCAGCGGTTTCATCAGAAGGGGTTGAGAAAACCAAGACTAATGCATGCAAGCTTACCTCATCACTCTCACCCTTTTTCTTCAAATTTCTTCCATCTTGAACATTGATCTTGACTTTGGCCACAAGAATGGATTCTGATCATTGATGGACTTCTGACTCTGGACAGCTTCAAACTTCCCATTTTTGCTTCTTCCCTACTTGAGACTCAGAGGCTATCTTCTTCTTTGATGTACAAAAATGGAAATGAACTTTTATCAAGCTAGATCTTCTTCTTGACAGAGGTAGATTGCTTCTTTTTTTGGCAAAAAATTTTTGAAATTTTTCTCCAAATTTTTTTTATAGCAAATATCTTTCTTAGCCTTTATTCTTCATAGGCTTTTCTTCTGATATCTTCTTCTATCTTCTTCTCTGATAGATTGAAGTGACCGAAAGCAAGAGAAAGGAGAGAGAAGAGAGAGAAAACTTTCGAAAAAAGCATTAAATAGAATTAAACCAAATTGAACTCCCACTTCCATTACCCGAGACATAAAATAACGTGTAAGGCTTTCAATGTGATTAAATCAAATTGAATTTTTGACTTCCAGTTACCAAGGCAACCAAAGCATGCTTAAAGTCCTTGGGCCATATGTTTCTTTCTTTAATTTTTGATGAGTTTTGAGGGACTTGGACTTCTTTGGATTCCTTTCTTCCTTTTAACATTCAGCCACTTGATTTAATTAATTTTGCACAAGGCTGAATGTTCAATAGTCACATTGGGCTTGATTGTATTTTGGCCCACTATTGAAAATTAATTTTTCTACACATTGACAAAAATATCAAACAACCCATTTGGAAGCAATTTAAACAAATAACAATTTAATAATTTCTTAATTAATATTTTAATAATATTTGATCATCATTTTAATTAAATATAAATTTTCCAAACTCAACAATTTTTTCTAAAAAGTAAACCTTTCTAAAACCTTTTAACATTCTCATTCCACTTTCTTCTTTTAAATTCATAAATGTTTTTACTATCACTGCCATCATTCTCGGTTCACAAGTATAACAACCTACAACACAAAACTTTACGCTTAAATCGTAACATAGAGGTGGTGAGACGCTACGACCTCTAAAAAATAAAACTTTACGCATCATCCTTGTGCGTACGCATGACCCTCAACACTCGTTCTATTCTGTGCCTGCGCACACATACCAGAATTTTTGATTTTCTGTAATACTCAAAAATTTCAGTTTTTAAACCCCAGTTTTAAACTCTCATAACTTCCTCTACAAAATTTCATTTTTCTTTGTTTCTAAACCGATTTAAAGTTCTCATCATCATCTTTAATTTAAGAGAAACTTCATTCAAATCCGAACTCCGAATACCAAGTTATGACCCGTCGAAATTGGTTAAAAACTCATTTTTACCATACTTCCCAAATGTTCATTTTTACCCATTTCTCAATCCAATTCAACTAAAAACAATACCAAAACTTTTTTCAAACATACTCAGCATGCATACATCAATTTACTATCCTTCCTAACTATTTCCACATCTAATCAAGCAATTCCAACTCCAACCTTTATCACACATATACTCAACATCCATAATTCACAACCAAATTAGAATCATTCACTTATCAATGCTCAACCATTCTAAACCTAATCAATCCATATTCAAACTTATTTAACACACTCCATCAATTATATTCATTCTCAACAACAATATAAAACATCATATACTCAATTTCTCAATCAAACTCCAACTTACATACTCAATCTCATAAGTCATTATCATAATCAATAATACCACTCAATATACAATGTCACAAGTCACAACCAAATTATCATCAATCATCCCATTCAATAATTCACACCATTTACCTTCACTTACCTCATAGGGGATTTTCTCATCCTATCTCGGCCTTAGGCCTAAATTTTCACACTACAACATTCATCACTAATTCATTCATTTCCAACAATTCTCATCAATATTGCCACTAATTTAATCATACATATACAACACACATTCATTGAACTAATCACAACAACAATCAATTTCAATCCAAACCTATCCTAGGGCCAATTAACCTAAACATTTACATAATTTTACATAATGCCTACTTGAAACCAAAACTCGTACCTCAATGACAGCAGTTTTTTTCAATATTTGAGTTTCCTCTCCGAATGAACCCAAGCCTCAATCGATCCTCCAAACTTTCGCCTAGCGCTCCGCGATCAACCCAAGCATCCAAATTATGCACCAAATCGACTAAGCTACTCCATACAATCTAATTTCAACAATTATTCAACATTTATACTAGGATTTTCACTCAAAATTAAGGATAATGGAGGGATTAAATTTTTTTACCTTAATCCATTCAAATTTAAGATGGAACTCACTTAGAATCTATCCTAGAGTACCCCTAAAAAATTAAAATTACAATATCTCAACACTATAAAATCCAAAAATGCAAATTTGAAAAGAATAAAAAACAGGAAAATAAGCTTAGAGTTTCTTAACACAAGACTTATATATGATTGAAGAGGATTCCGAGACGAATGCGTGGCCACAAACAACTCGTTAATCGGAGTTCAGATCAAAAGTTATGGAGATTGAAGAATAAGATGAATAGTGTTCTCTTTTCTTTCTTCTCCTTTAGAGCAACGTTGGTTGCTTTATGAAAGGAGGAGGGGGGGAGGAGGGGGAGAGTGTGCTGAAGTGAGGTGGGTTAGGGGGTGTTAGTGAGTGAGCTTTGGATCCGACTTGGGCTCGGTTCATTTGTTTTAACCCGTTGGTCCAATTTTGAGTCAAAACCTTTAAAATTACTGTTTTCATTCATATTTTAAATATTTTTAATTTTTTAAATTATAAATTTTAATTTATTAACCTCTTTGGCTCATAATAAATTTATTAGTTAATTATTCATTAATTAACCGAAATTTTACAACAAGCATTCACGTGCTTAGCCTCTAAAAACCAAATTCATTCGATCTAATTAGAGATTTAATTAAAAATTATTTGCTCAATTCTTTAATTTTATGGAAACAATATTCATTTACTATAGTATTATTTAAAGCGATTTAGTGCACTTGTTAATATCCGAGCGCATTCAATTTTCGCTCATCACCAAACTAACAGATATACTCATACTACTCATATTCTTCTCTTCAAAATCGCATAACCGAAATGAAAATTAAAATCCAAAAGGTTGGAAAGTGGATTGTAGAATCCATGGCAAATTTTGTTACTTGGATGCTGGTAGAATGGGAAAGCAACAAGGGAGGGTGGTAGGGAGATGGAATATGGAGCACGGTTGAACAATGTAGGAGAGGAGATAGAACTGGAATAGAACATTAATTTTAACTTGAAGACAAAAGTAAAATAAAAAAAAAAATGTTAACGACATAATTAAGAGGGTGAATATTCATTTCGGTTTCGGATAAGCTTTTTAAAGGACTACAAGATTTTTAGTAAAAAATTTTGTTTTGGATTTTTTATCTTTAACTTTTTGAGATGAATGGTCTCTCCATTAATAATCTCTATTTCGTATTAATAGAACATATTTATGCGGTATGTTAATTAACTAATTTATCTATTAAGTGTCAATTAGAGCATCTTCAATGTTAATTTTAATTTCAATTTCATGTTGGATTATGCAAAAATATTTGTGGGATTATATATATATATTATAAATAGTGATTTGAAATTCAAAGTAAAATTTACTTCTCCAATACTTAGTCATAGTTCATAGTTCATTTAGAATTTTATATTTTTTTTATCAACATAATTATACAAATAACAAAATTTTATTAATTCTATATCAAAGTGATACCGTATTTCTAAAGTGATACTAGTTTCATTTCATATATCCACTTTAATGCAAATTTCAATTCTAAATAAATTCATTTCTTGAAAATATCAAAAGTGATACTCTAAAAATACTCTATTAAAAATGCTCTTAAAATTAACGAATTTTTTTATTAGAAATCTCGTTGTCTTTTAGGATAATTGTCAAGGACTATTTAAAATTTTTCTTTATATTTTGTTACTTTTTTTCATATACATTAGTTAAATTTATTATATAAATAATTTAGTTTAAGATTTTTTCTCTAAATAGAACCAAACAAAAGGTCACTTTTTAATTGGTATATCATTTTGGATAAAAAAAATTTAAACTTCATTCTAACATTTAAAAATTTTCTAAAATTGCACTCTATTTTACACGTGGATTGAAGATTTTTTTTTTTAATTTTAAGTTTAACCGCACTCTAAAGTTCTCCACTCCATTCTATCTCCAACAAAAATTAATTTTTTTTCAATCAAACATAATATTTAATTATTTCACATTTTATAAACATACTAGTCAAACAAAAAATTATAAAAACCTATATTAAAATTAAAAACAAGAAAAGTATAATAAAATCTATATTAAAATTACAAATAATATAATCATCAATCTATTAATTTTATTATACATGTATAAAATTGTAAAATAAAAAGAATGTAAGTTCAATCTCTATCAACTTTATTATACATATATAAAATTTTTAACTACATATTCTAATATATTAAGAGTATAGGTAGATCGGGTAAGTTTAAACTTAATTTCTCACTTGACTCTACCTGTAACTCAGTCTATTTCACTCACAATCCAATCCAATAAAAATCGAATTAGCAATCGTATACTTAAACGAATTGAATTCTCGCCAATAGGATTAATATTATTATTTATAGATATAGAATTTGGAATTCGTTCTTGGCATATTGTATTTTTTAAAAATTAAAAAAGAATAAAAAAAACAATTCATCCCAATTGTTCCATTCTGGGTGAGCTGAGGTGCGTGACTTTTCGAACGGTTGCTTGGTTCCTAAGCCGAGCTCTACGTCGTCCGGGAACAGCGTTGCAAATAAACCTCGGCGCTCTGAAATACGGCGGCGGGAGCACCTGCAAAAAGCACTCCGACACTCAAGTAAGTGTGTGAATTATGAGAAATAAAGATAATGAACTAGAGTGAGTTCTGTGACCTGAGACTTTATGGGTTATTTGGCTTGGCTTTATAGGCGAGTGGTGTGTCAGTTTTGGTCCGTTTTGTTCCTATATTCCTGGTCAGTGCCGTTGTTTGTATCTTTGACTTGTGCATAATCGTGATCAAGTTTGGGTAGTGAGTTCCGTTGTTGTGGATAACGGCTAGGAGATAATGCTGACTTGTGAATGGTTTAGTCAATGGTCTTCGCTCTGTTTGTTTGTTTCTGGACCTTAAGGTCGGTTTTCGGTTTTGATCTTGCTTCCGAGTATAATGGGGTACACGTCATAGCCCCCAAGCTCGTCTGGCGTTGTGTAAGAATGGTAGGCGAGCTTAGTGGAATTGAAGCTGACCCTCTTCACACGTGGGTATTTTTGTTGGGCTTTCTTTGTTCGTTGAAGGAATTTGAATGGATTTTTGAAAGACTCTTTGTCCGCTTGTGTCCTTGCAAAACGTGTCGCTTTTAATGCGATTCTTTGATGTTTGGGTTTTTCACATTTTTAGTGGTTATGAATTAAGCTACCTACTAAGTTAGTGGGCTTTGCAATAATAGCATTCCTTTGTTTTGGAACTTACACTCTGCTGTTTCACCTTCTTACAGTTTAACCCCCGTCATGACTTCGAAAGGTTAGTGCTTTTTTTCCTATTTTCACTGTTACTGTTGTTGTTTATCCATGGCGAAAGAAAGAGGAAAAGAAAAACTGAAAGTGGTTGAAGTTAAGGAGGATGATCCCTACCACTGGGTTCACGACGATGTGAGGACTCGTTCCTCTTTGTTTACCAGTGTCGAGTCCATGTCTGAGTTAAGAGGTTTGAATCTTGTGAGAGGTGGCTCAAATTTCGCCATCGAACTCCTTCCTTGCTCTAGCAGTGATAGGGTTTGTGAGAGGAGAGGTGACTGGGGGTATTTCTATATGTATACCCCCTGTATGATTGAACTGGGCGTGAGATTTCCCTTTTCTGCTTTCGAATGTGACGTTCTTACCCAACTTAACTGTGCACCCTCCCAGCTGCACCCAAATGCCTGAGCTTTCGTTCGTGCTTTCTAGTGTTTAATGGAGTTCTTATCTGTGCCTTTCTCTCTTTCTGTCTTTTTTTCCTTATTCCAATCCAAAGGGGTTCGTAAGGGGTTGTGGGTTTGTTTGAGTAGTTTCCCGGGTCGTTCTCTTTTTCTGTTGTACAAATCTTCTTTCAAAAATTTCAAGTCTTTGTTTGTTAAAATTCGTTCTGTGGAGTCGGAGTACCCTTTTTATCTGGACGAGGAGCTTATAGAAAAGTTTCCTCTTTATTGGTGTTCGGAGTCGAGCCAAATTCTTGAGGCTGTTGAGAGGACTGATGAGGAGGAGTATTTGTTGGAGTTTTTGGTGGAGGGTTTGGCTGGTGGGGAATGTTTGTCAATTAGTGAGTTGCTTGGTTTTTACGATTCTGGTGATGTTGTGTGTCTGCAGGCTTATATACGTAACTTTTTGTGTTTTTTGTTTTTTATTGGCCTTTCCTGTATTTTGTACTGATTCTGTTGTTTTTTGGATAGGTGGACGAGTCCCTCTTATTGACCCTTCTCGGTTTCAATCCTTCTTAAAGAAGAAAAAAGAGAAGGATACTGTTGGGGAAATAGGTGGTTCTGGAGTTCTAATAAACCACTATTTTATGGTTCATCTTGTGCTCAATTGAGTGGCTTTTATCAATTCTTTACTCACTTATTCATACTAATTGCATGGTTTTACAAATCCTTCCTAACTATGTGATATAGTTGAAAATATGCTTCTTTGGTCTTAATTTAGCTATGTTTAATCCTCTCTTATTACCATTCGATGCCTTGATATGTGTGTTAAGTGATTTCAGGGTTTAAGTTCCTAAGGGTGGGGGTGGTGGTGATGTTGCTTATTCCACTGCTCAGCCTGCTTCCTCGTATAAGAGGAAAAGGGATGAAACTGATCAATATTTGGAGGTTATCTCTGAGGGAGACAGAGAGGTTGTTGGCAGTAAGTCTGTTTTTTATCGGCAGAAGAGGTTGCATGGTTTCCTTCCTGGTTCCAGTCACCATTCCTTGTGGAGTGACCAATTTCCTAGCGCCGAGCTCTCGGATAGGATTTCTTAGTATCCAGGTGACATGCTGATGACTCGCCGAGTTGGTATGGAAGGCCTGGGGAAGTTTGTTCAGGTTGACTTTTAGCTATTTTTACCTTTGTTTTTCCTTTTGCCGCTTTGTTCTTATTACTTTTCACTCTTTGTAGATTGTGGCTTCTCGTTTGATGTGTATTGGTCGGACTACCGAGCTTATCGGTGCCGAGCAGCAGGAGGCTGTGGACAAGGTTGCCGACCTGGAGAAGTCATACAAGGTGAAAATTGGTGAACTGAAAAAGTCATCACAGGAAAAATATGGTGTTGTTATTGCTACTACAGCTAAAACGAAGGAGGTTGAAGAGGAGGTGGCTCGTTTAAGGGATCAGATTCGGTCGATGTAGGCTGATATCAAAGAGAGTGATGTTTCTAAGGGTAAGCTAACTACGAGGGTTCACGAGTTAGAAGAAGTTGGGATGGAGATGTTCTCTTCTGACTTTGATCGTGCCGTTAGTCAGATTGCATTGCTTGCTCCGGACTTTGACTGCGACCGTCTTGACGTGACTAAAGTGGTCATTGGTGGAAAACTTGTTGTGGACGGGATGGTTGAAGATTATGGCGAGAATACTCCTTCTTCCTGATATGTTGTATTTTGTTTTGTTAGACTTGTTTGTCTGTTTTTTTTATGTATGTTGATAACTTTTGGGTTTTTGCCGACCCAGTTGTGGTGCCGTTTATTAGACATGTTTGTGAATGTTTGTTTTTTGTATATGGATATCCTTTATGCTGACTAAGATTGAGTCAGTTCGGTGACTTTAATATTTGAGTTGTATACGTAATTGTAGTCTTTTGAATATTTTTTGTACTAAGTAGGATTGGTAGGAAAGAGCCCGTTATTCGTTTATTAGTGTGCTCGAGCGATTGATATTTTGTGAAAACAATAAGGTGGAAATCAGACCAGCTATTAGTTGTCTGATTTTGATGTTATTCAGAATAATAGCGTCCGGCCTCATTAAAACCCTCCTTATGCAAAACCCTCTTTTTGGGAAAAAAGCTATGAAGGGGAAAAAAGAGTACCTTCATCCGTGATTTGTAAAAACTACGATCTATACAACTTTAGCGAAGAAATATTTCAATTTCCTGGTACTGGATTGCCTTGTAGTGTTTGGAGCTGGTAAGCCCCCATTCCGAGTACTTTGGCTACTCGGAATGGTCCTTCCCAGTTTGCGACGAGCTTTCCATGCGAAGGAGGTCACCTGGCTTCTTCTGTTCGCCTGAGTACTAAGTCGCCCTTGCTGAACGTCCTCGGCACGACTCTCTTATTATGCTTTCTTTCCACCAGTTGTTTCTTAGCTCTTTGTTTGATGGCGGCTATTTCCCTGTCCTCTTCGGTCAGATCAAGCTCGGAGTTTCTCGCGTTTATATTGTGTCGTTCGTTGTATAGCTCGGTTCTTAATGTTGGGATGCCGACTTCAACAGGGATTAATGCTTCCGACCCATAGACTAGTTTGAAGGGCGTTTCTCCTATGGTGGATTGTACTGTTGTGTTGTAGCTCCATAATATTTCTGGAATTAGCTCTGCCCATTCTCCTTTTGCATTATTGAGCTTTTTCTTTATTGCCTGCAATATAACTCGGTTAGCAGCTTCGGCCTGCCCATTGGTTTGTGGGTGTTCGACCGAGATAAAATGATGCTGTATGTTAAAATTTTTTAGAAATGATGCGAGTTTGTTATCTGTAAATTGTCTACCATTGTCCGATATTATCTCCTTTGGTACTCCAAATCGGCATATGATGTTTTTCAGATGAAAGATCGTACCTTTTCGGCAGTTATTCTTGCTAGTGGTTGTGCTTCTATCCATTTTGAGAAATAGTCTATTGATACTAAAAGAAATTTTACGTGGCCTGGAGCTATTGGAAACGGGCCGAGGATATCGAGCCCTCATCTGTGGAAAGGCCAACTTACCTCCATGCTGTGTAATACTTTGGCAGGCTTCGTAGAGATGGCGGCATGCTTCTGGCAGTTGTCGCATGCCTTGACTTTTGTTATGCAATCCCTTTTCATGGTCGGCCAATAGTATCCCGTTCGGATGATCTTCGCGGCCAGAGCTTGCCCTCCGATGTGATTTCCACATACGCCTTCGTGAATTTCATCCATTACCTTTTTTGCTTCGTCTTTATTTAGGCATTTTAGCGGTGGTTGTGAGAAACCGCGCCTGTATAGTTCCCCTGCTACTTTTGTATAGAGGCTTGCTTTTCGTCTGAAGTGTTGTGGGTTGAGTTCGTTCTTGGGTATGGTACCTGCATTAATGTATTCAAGGAAGGGTGTTCTCCAGTCGTGGAGGTGGTTAATATTTGCTATAGATGATAGTTCAATGCTAGGCTTTATTAGTGTAAGTTGTGATAATGTTGATGCTTGTGTCTCTGCTCTGGTGACAGCAAGTTTAGATAAAATTTCTGCTCGGATGTTCTTTTCTCTGTGTACGTGTAATATGGTGAATGTGTCGAATTTCGAAATGAGATCCTTTGCTATGAGCTAGTACCGCTCTAGCAGAGGATCTTTTACCTGGAATTCTTATCGGATTTGTTGGACCACTAGTAGAGAATCACGATGTACGGTTAGGCTATGTACTTGGAGGTTGAGGGCGAGCTTTAGTCCTGCTATGAGTGCCTCATACTCGGCCTGGTTGTTGCTCGCCGGGAAGTGAAAGTGGAGGGATTGCTCGGCTATCACTGTGTCTCCCTCTTTCAGGACTACCCCGGCCCCACTTCCTTCTCGGCTTGATGCTCCATCAACGTGTAACTCCCAGGCCTTGTTGTAGTGGTGGTCGTCAGGTGTGAGTTCAGAGACGAAGTCTGTGAGGATTTGTGCTTTCAGGGCCGGTCTTGATTGGAACTGAATGTCGAATTCAGAGAGCTCAATAGACTATTTGGTCAATCGTCCAGCCAGCTCTGGTTTCATCAGTACTTGCCTTAGTGGTTGGTTCGTTCTCACGATTATTGTGTGGCTCTGAAAATAGTGCCTGAGTCTTCTTGCTGTTATTACTAGCGTTAGAGCCAGCTGTTCTATCCTCGGATACCTCTGTTCTATTGGTTGCATGACTCTGCTGACGAAGTATACTGGCTTCTGTATTTTTTCTGTCTCAATGACAAGAGCCGAGCTTATAAAATAACTGGAAATGGATAAATATAAGTATAAGGGTTTACCGACTTCTGGTCTTTGCAACACCAGTGGTGATGATAAGGTGGCTTTGAGCTCGGTGAATGCTGTCTCACATTCTTTTGTCCACTTGAATTTCTTATTCTTTGATATCGTCAGGAAGAAGTGGTATGATCGACTTGATACCGCTGGCAAGAATCGTGACAGGGCAGCTACTCTTCCTGCTAACTGTTGTAACTCTTTCATTGTTTTAGGGCTTGCCATGTTAAGTATTGCATCACATTTTTTGGGGTTTGCTTCGATTCCTCGTGAGGTCAGCATAAATCCGAGGAAGTTGGATCCTTGTACCCCAAAGGCGCATTTTTCCGAGTTGAGTCTCATTTTGTACACTCGGATTTGTTCGAATATCTCCCTGAGATCTTCACAGTGTGATCTTCCTTGGGTGGTTTTGGCGACCATATCGTCCACGTAGATTTCCATATTCCGACCTATTTGATGATGGAATACCTTGTCCATTAGTCGTTGGTATGTTGCACCTGCATTCTTTAGACCAAATGACATTACTCTATAACAAAAATTTCCATGTTCAGTTATAAAAGCTGTTTTGCTTTGATCTTCTGGATGCATGAGGATTTGGTTGTAATCAGAGTATGCATCCATGAAGCTTAAGCTTTCGAAACCTGATGCATTATCTACAAGCTTGTCAATGCATGGTAAAGGGTAGGCATCTTTAGAACATGCCTTGTTCAGATCTGTAAAGTCGACGCACATGCACCATTTACCTGAATTTTTCCTTACCATTACCACGTTTGACAGCCATGTGATAAAACGGATTTCTCTGATGAAGTTGGCACTGAGGAGCTTTTTGATTTCTTCTAGGGCTGCCATTGGTTTTTCTGCTCCGAGATTCCTCTTCTTTTGAACTATAAGTCGGATTGTTCTATCAGTGGCGAGCTTGTGGAAAATGATCTCTGGGTCTATACCTGGCATGTCCGCCGGGGTCCAGGCGAATAGATGGCGTTTGCTTGTAAAACCTTTATGAGTTCTGACCTTTCTTGTCCTTGCAGTGCTTGGCCGATGTATGTGACTTGTTCTGGTGTTGATGTCAGCGGAACCTTCTGGAGCTCATCTGTTGATTGAGGCCTTTCTTCGGTGTCCCCTCGAGGGTCAAGCTCGGCTAGGGATAGAACCTCATTTGGGCTGTAAATTGCTTTGACTTCCTGTTGATAATTCTTTCTTGTGTCTGACCTCTTTAGGCTTGCATTGTAGTACTCCCGAGCTTATTGGCGGTCTGAGTGGAGTGTCACTATCTTGCCGTCTTGTGCCTGAAATTTAACACATAGATGAAAGGTGGATACTACTGCCCTGAACATGTTCAAGGAGGTCTTCCAAGAATAATATTGTAAGGACTGAGGCAATCAACTATCAGATATTGTATATCTATAGTTCGTGACAATGAGTCATCTCTCATCATAGTCTTTAGCCATATGTAACCCTTGATCGGGACCCTTTCTCCAGAGAATCCTAATAGTTCTTCGGATGAGGGTTGCATGAGTTTTTCAGATAATTTCATTTTTAGAAAAGTAGAATAAAAGAGGACATCCACACTACTACCTGGGTCCAAAAGGACTTTTCTTACCAACAGCTCCCCTGTTTGAATGGAGATTACCATTGGATCGTCTAAGTGTGGAGCGGTCGAGCATATATCTGCCTGACTGAAAGTGATTTCTAGGTCGAGCGCATCTTTGTTGCCTTGTGGTGCTGTTCCTTCAATTGCCAACATCGCGCAGTAGCTCCGTTTTCGTGCCGAGGTTGTCTCGCCTCCCCCGGCGAATCCTCCGGATATGCAGTTTATAATCCTCTTTGGTGGGGTATTGTTTGATCATTTATTGTCCTCCTTGTTTTCCGAAGTTTGTTGGCGTTCTTCTCGGTCTCTGCCGTTTTCTTTGTGTCTTCTTCCTTCGATGTATTTATCTAGGAGGCCCTGCCGAGCTAACATCTTGACGAGCGGATTTCTGCTAGTAAATAATTTTATAAAATTAATCGCGTTGCAAGTATAGTTTCTAAACCAATAGAAAATCCTTTCATATAAAAGTTTGGTTGTCACAAGTAACAAAACCCAATAAAATTTATAACCGAAGTATTTAAACCTTGGGTCGTATCTCAAGGAATTACAGGAAAGTATAATTTATTATTGGTTATGGAAAAAGGTATATTTTTGGGTTTTTGAAATAGGGAACAAGTAATTTAAATGGCAAGAAGAATAAATTAATAATTATGAAAACTCTTGGCAAGGTATGAGAACTGGAAATCCCATCCTAGTTATCCTTATCAGGTGTGATGAGAATTGTTTAGTACTCCCACTTAGTTAACCCTTACTAAATAAAGGAAAGTCAAGTGGACTAATCAACTTGATTTCTCAAATCCTGGTCAACTCCCATAGAAAGACTAGCTTTAGAGGGATCCAAATCAATCAGCAATTTCCAATTTTCAATCAACCGCTGAGTTTGACAACTCAAGTGTCACCAATTACTTATCCAAAGCCAAAAGGGAAAAATCCAAATTATTTATATAATAAATAGAAGGAAACAATCTTAATTTTGAAATACCTCAAATTATATTAAATAAAGATATCAATTCTAACATGGGAAAGTTCATAAATCAAATTGGGAAAGTAAATAAACTAAGTGATAAAGTATATAAAAATAGGAGAGAAATTAAATTAAAGGAACATTGAACATGGAATGAAGAAATAACCATAAAATAAGAGAAATCCTAATCCTAAAACCTAAGAGAGAGGAGAGAACCTCTCTCTCTCTAGAAACTACATCTAAAACCTAGAAATTGTGAATTATGAATGTTGGATGAATGAATGAATCAATTCCTCCACTTTATAGCCTCTAATCTGTGTTTTTTGGGCCGAAAAATGGGTCAAAAACAGCCCAGAAATTGCTCCCAGCAATTTCTGATACGTACAGGTCGCGGCACTGTCACGCGTGAGCGTGGATTGAGTTTTCTCCAGGTGACGCGTGCGCATGATCCACGCGTGCGTGTCGCCTATCTTCAGGGCAGGTATGGTAAATTATATATTTTTGTGAAGCCCCGGATTTTAGCTTTTCAACGCAACTGGAACCGCTTCATTTGGACCTCTGTAGCTCAAGTTATGACCGTTTGAGTGCGAAGAGGTCAGGTTGGACAGCTTTAGTAGTTCCTTCAGTTTCTTGTATTCCTTCCACTTTTGCATGCTTCCTTTCCATCCTCTGAGCCATTCATGTCTTATAAATCCTGAAATCACTTAACACACATATCAAGGCATCGAATGGTATAAAGGGAGAATTAATATTTGGTAATTTAAAGGCTTGGGAAGCAAGTTTCCAATTATAGAACAAAATTTAGGAAGGAAAATGTAAAACCATGCAATTTATATGAATAAGTGAGTAAAGAGTTGATAAAAACCACTCAAATTAGTACAAGATAAACCATAAAATAGTAGTTTATCACCTCTCTAATAGATCCTTGGCTATCACGCACTCGTCAGTTGTATGTCTGTACTTTTGATGGAAAGCACAGTGTTTGCTTTTGTCTACAAATCGCTGATCTTGATAGCTTCCTGCTCTTGCTGGTGGTTTTATGATTTTAGTGTTGAGTATTTCTTTAATTATATTTTCCCTCTTTGTGTTGAATCTGGTGTAGTTTTCAAATTTTGGGGTGAGCCTGAATTGCTTTCTGGAGTCTTTGTTATTCGCTGACCTCGTCGTTTTGTCTTCCTCCCTCCTAGGTTGTTTTCTTTCTGTTCTTTCGGCTTCACGGAGCTATTCAATCTCCATTTGTCCAGCCGCCCTTTCCCGGAATTCTTCTAACGTCCTCAGCTTAGTAACCGCGATTGTCTCTCTGAACTTTTCTGGTATCTCTATGGTTGCTTCTGCAAATATGGTCATGTAGTCTTTCAAGCTTTCTTGTGGACCTTGGCGGATGGTGTTGAGGTAATCTGATCTGTGTACGTATATTCGTGCTGCTGCAAAATAGTCGATGAAGGACTTCACCAGCTCTTCAAACGAGGAGATTGACCCTACAGGTAATTTTGAAAACCAAAGTAATGTAGCACCGTCAAGGTAAGTAGGGAAGGCTCTGCAAAGCACAGGCTCATTGTTAGGGCCTTAAAAAATATCATGGACTGAAATTTCTTAATGAGACCGGGGGTCACCAATCCCCTTATATGGCTCAAGCGAGGAAGGTAGTGTGAAATTCTTTGGTATCTGGTAATTGGTGATTTCTTCGGAGAACGGGTTGTCTAAGGTCAGCTTCTCCTTTGGCGGGTTGACGCTTAATAGGTCTGCGTTGCCTAGGACTGGGCCTTTGGAACTACCCTCCTCACGTTTACTAGCGCTGTTTTGGGTGGACAGTTCAGCAAGTCTTCTGACTTCTGCTTGTAGCTCGGCCATAAGCTCGGCCTGAGTGAGTTGGTGAACTCCGTTATCGGCCATGTTGGAAGGTTGAAAAACCCTGCGAAAAAGAGAAGAACAAAGTGCAATATGGAAGAAATAGTGGGGTTAGATTAACTCTCGAGCCCCATGGTGGGCGCCAAATGTTCCATTCTGGGTGAGCCGAGGTGCGTGACTTTCTGAACGGTTGCTTGGTTCCTAAGCCGAGCTATACGTCGTCCGAAACAGCGTTGCAAATAAACCTCGGTGCTCTGAAACACGGCGGCGGGAGCACCTATAAAAAGCACTCCGACGCTCAAGTAAGTGTGTGAATTATGAGAAATAAAGATAATGAACTAGAGTGAGTTCTGTGACTTGAGACTTTATGGGTTATTTGGCTTGGCTTTATAGGCGAGTGGTGTGTCAGTTTCAGTCCGTTTTGTTCCGATATTCCTGGTTAGCGCCGTTGTTAGTATCTTTAACTTGTGCAGAATCATGATCAAGTTTGGGTAGTGGGTTCCATTGTTGTGGATAACGGCTAGGAGATAATGCTGACTTGTGAATGGTTTAGTCAGTAGTCTCCGCTCTGCTTGTTTGTTTCCGGACCTTAAGGTCAGTTTTCGGTTATGATCTTGCTTCCGAGTATAATAGAATACACGTCACCAATAAAAGTATATTTTTAAAATATTTAAAATAAA
>NC_029788.2:115791721-115807891 GCF_000816755.2 Arachis ipaensis | reverse complement strand
GAATTTTTAATTAAATTTTTATATTTTTTAATTATATTTTTATACTATATCAGATTTTGTAATTAAGTTTTTATTGTGACAAAAACGTTAAAATTAATAGAATATTTAGTTAAATTATACGAAATATTCAGTCAAATGTTAGACATATTTATTTTGTTTAACAGAATATTTTATTAATTCCAATATTTTTGTTATGGCAGTGACTTAATTACAAAATTTGATATGGTATAGAGATTTAATTGAAAAGAAAAAAAATGTATAAAGACCTAATTGAAAATTCAGTAAAATTATAGGAACCGACAGAATAATTAAACTTTAAGATAATTAAAATAATTTTGAAATAAATTTTTTAATGACCTACTTAAATATTTTAGAGATAAATTTCACTACCAATTCAATTAATATTTAATACCTCCAATTTACAATAATTTTAGTTCTTGTATACGAATAAAAACATCAATTTTTAGAGCTTATTATTAATAATTTGAAAAAGCATAGAGCTTTTCAATGGAGACATACACGCACCAATTATTGACAACTGTCTGATGCTGTATCAATAATGCAATTTTTATAATTGCTTTTTATGCTTTATTAAAGATTAAAGATGCTTTCATCTTTTTAAATTCCTCTCTTTTTCTTTAATAATTTTTCTCTTTTATCATCTTTTATTTTCTTGTTGCTTTCTTTCTTTTTCTTCCTTGCTTTAAGCATCTTTGGAACATTTTCATATGAGAGACATGAAGTCTATCTCTTGAGTCTTGATAAATGAGTTAAATTTTATTTGAAAATCAATTTTTTATTTAATTTTGGAACAACTTATTATATAGTAGAATTCATTTTGGTTTAATGGTTTAAAACGTCTATTTTGCCCTTAAAATAAAAAACCAGTTGCACTAGCACGTTATATACTCATATATAGTTTTTTTTTTTTACAATATCTTCTAATTTTATAGATTAAAGATTAATCTATCATAAATGATCACTCGTGCATAACTAATTAACAATAACTACAACCTACAAGGCTAGATTGGTCCGTCTTCATCCGATGATCGTCTCCCACCGCAACCACAAATTTTTCATCACCGCCTTTACTAAATAGAAGATATGTAAAATCTTGAATTTTAAAAAATACAATTCTGATTTATTTAAGATTAATTTCATCAGTTCAAGAATTATTATTTTCACTTTTTTTTAGGCAATTAAATCTAATTTATAATAAATTGAAATTAGATATTAAGAATTTTTGTATAATATTTTTAATGATTAAACATTATATTGTAAGTATAATTAGAATGTTTTGACACTCTTTTTTATATGTTGCTCTTTTTCTTTAAGGGTGAGAAGTATTGTTTACCAATGCTAACTGCTATTTGAAGCAAACTGCGGATCACGTGTTTTTATGCCTTATGAATTATATATCACAATTTCTGCTGCTCCTCTAGCACTCCTCTTATTACTCGTACTTTAGCTCAGATTATTATTGTGCTCAAAGTTATTTTAAGATGATTGGCATTTTTTTAATAATGTATGCTGCATGAAAATTCTTTATATTACTTGATGTACTTGCTTTAGTTGTGTTTTTTCCTCTAATGAATCACTAGGCAAGAAAAGAGCAACACACTATAATTGAGGGAAATCATCATCAAACTCGCAAAAAGAAGGTCTATTAACTTAATTTGTCTATTTCTAATTTCCTCTGATAAATTTCTTATATTATTATGTTTGTTATAAAGAAAAAGAGCTGAATTTAAAACAATGCAAAAAATTAATGATTTTAATAATGATAAATATTTGTTGAATTATGAATTAATCGTCTAAATAACTAGTGTGATTTGATATGTGAGTTCAATAATGCAGGCCCAAAATTACGAGCATAATTAGAATCAACAAGTGCAACATTTCTCACTCATCATATTCGAAATTGAAATAATTTGAATAATGGCACATTCCTAAATAAGTTGCAGCAATAAAAGAAATGATATAATTTGGATCTAATCATGAATAATCCTTTGACAAATATGGAAAAATAAAATGAAACTAATTTGAAAGAATCCTTAACTCGTGCAAATGATCAAGCAATCAATTTATTGTTGCAATGGATCTGAAATCAGAGAGGCAAGAAATTTATTCTTGAAATTGACCATTGTTATATAGTTGACACTCTTTTAAAGAGGGGATCGAGAGAAAGAAAGAAAGAACATTTGGTAATCACTCTAAAATCAGAGAGCTTTATCTTTTCCCACTTGATTTTACTGAAAATTTGTTTTATTTTATTTAGAGAAAATTCCACTTCACTCCTCTACGAGATGCTAAAATGACACTCCCTTCCTCTCTATTTATAAAATGTACATTTCTCTCCCTTATAACTTTTAAAAAACTTCCTCTTTAATCTATTTTAAATCTTTTGTGTTAACTAATGTTAAATTTATCTATTTTTTTAAAAAAAATTATTTTTTACAAAAATACTCTTTAGCAAAAATTTTATTTTTTTATCATTAAATATTGCTTACGAAAATACTATTTAATAAATTATTTTTTATTAATTAAATTGTATTTTTACAAAAATATTTTATAAAAAAATTTAATAATTAAAAAATTATTAAAGGATATTTTAGAAAAAAAATAATTTATTAAAGAGTATTTTGGCAAGTAAAATTTATGACAAAAAAATAAAATTTTTGTTAAAGGGTACTTTTGTAAAAAATAATTTATTTTTTCTTGAAAAATGGATAAAGTTAACATTAGTTAATACAAAAAATTTAAAATGTATTAAAGGGGAGGTCTTTTAAAAGTTAAAAAAGAGAAAAATGTCATTTTAACATCTTGCAGAAGAGGAAAGGAAAATTTTCTCTTTTATTTATCTTCTCTTGTGTATTGAAAAATGTTGAATCAGTGACAGTGTGAGGAAGCAATAAGAAACCTAGAGTAAAAAAAAACAAGAGAGATAGGTTAAAGAAAGTTAAAATTAATTTGTGTTAAAGTAACCTTATTGGGGGTATGGATTTCGGATTAGTTAATACATTTTTTTTTTTGGAAAGTTGTGTTGGTATTTAGATGTTGACTAAGTTTGGTTCAAGTTTAGTGGTCTTAAAGTTAGTTTGAGCTCTAGGGTGGTAGATGAATTAGGTATCTAATTCATTGAATTGGTGACTATAAATTGAGTTTTTATAGTGAAAATTTCAACTAGCTTAAAATTAAATATTCAAAAGTTTAAAATCCTTTTGATTTATTTGTTGGGACGACAATGAATTATTTGATGTCTTCGTTTAGATGGTGGTGAGAAGTACTTATAAGGAATTTCGATATTTAAATTAGCAAGGATTTTAAGTAGAATTATGTGAATTTAGAATGAAAAATACTTAAAATTAGTAAAATATTTATAGAGGTAGGTGATGATTTGGTCATCACTCTAATTTTTTTTACTTGCAGTAGTGAATAATTCTTCTTCAGTATTTATAAAGTTATCCTATGTTGAGGTAGTGGCTAAACTGTGAATATCGTATTTGAAATAGTGGATGACAAAGTCTTACTTGTTATGCAAATCGAATCGGACACAGATTATGATAACCCTTTTTCAAGTAGATCGAATAAGTTAATCCATATGGCTTTCTAAATTGATGTTATTGAATTTTAAAGGCTTCTATGGATCTTCTGTAAAATTGGATTAGCTTTATTTGGGTGATGACTTTATTTTTTAGACCATAGTATAAACACTTATCATTGTTGTAATCTTATTGTTGTTATTGTTGTTCTAATAATAATAATAATAATAATAATAATAATAATAATAAATAAATAATTATTTTATAAAATTAATAATTGATACCGACCATATGATTAGTCTAATACATATGATATCTTGTTTTTTTCAAAAACAAAAAATAGATATTGAAATATATCATTCCTAAATTAATATGAAAATAAGAGTTGAAATCCATTTTGACCTCTGAAATTTGGAGCTTGTTTCAATTTCAACCCCTAAATTTTTAGTTACTCAATTAACACCTCCAAATATTGGATCGTGCCTCACTTTTGTCCCTATAGTTATCTTCGTTAATGAAGAGCTGATGTAACATGTTAAGTTGACACGGTGTGCATCTACGTGGCATCCAACCTGCCAGAATGAATGTGTGATGAATGAATGATATGGTAAAAGTTGTTTTCACTCAATATGAGTCCATGCAAATTAGGGTTTTAATATATACGTAGAAGTCAAATTAAGTGAAAACAACTTTTTGCCACATCATTCACTCATCACGCATTCATTCTGGCAAGCTAGGTGCTACGTACGTAGATGCACACCGTGTCAACTTAACGTGCCACGTCAGCTCTTCGTTAACGGAGATAACTATAGAGGCAAACGTGAGGCACAATCCAATATTTGAGGGTGTTAATTGAGTAATTAAAAATTTGGAGTCGAAATTAAGGCCAAGCCCAAATTTCAAGGGCCAAAATGGGTTTCAACTCATAAAAATAACGACGAATCTTTTCTCATGAATTTTATATATAATAATTTTTTGTAAAAAAATTTCGATGGAAATATTTTACCAATACATTTTGTATATCTGAGACTAATAATTAAACTATTACTATAAGATTAATCCGAAGATAAAAACCGTAAGATTGACGAATTAAATAATCGTTACTAATAGATTATTCTAACTATAAATCTGACAATATCATGTGGTTCATTTTTTATTTACAAAATAAATTAATTATCGTCGGATTGATTTTATTCTAAATCCGACAATAGTGTAAATAAAATTAATAATTAATACTACGAATAAAAAATAGAAAAAATATACGAAATCTATAAAATGTCAAATTATATAAAGAAAGCATGATAAATGACCAAAAAAAATTATTAAGGGTCTTAATAATTATCTGCATCTTCATCTTAATCGCCTCTCTCCTCTTGACAAATATTATTTGAAATTTTATGACGACCGACTTACATGTAACCTTTCGAAGCGATCATCCACCAGAATGCCTTAACCCCCCATAATGCAACGATCCATCTTTAGCTAAAGCCCTATTATTTTCCTTGTTCATGGTCTGGAGGTGTCTAAACCTGAGATCATTGTCCTAGTACTGTCTCAAGTCCTGATTTTAGTGTGTCCACAACCATTGATATACCTTCTTCTATCCCGTTGTGGACATTTGAGAGCACTTGCTAAAGACATTGACCAATGTACACTACAACAATAACAGAGAATAGCGGCGATTAATACCGATTTGCGGTGATTTTAAACTGCCGCTAAATATAACACCAGCAACAATACAAACGCAGCACATAAGGGGGCAGGGATGAGATTTTGCGGCGATTTTCAGTAACTGCTGACTTAACCACAACAAATCAATTATTTTGCGTCGGTTGGTTTAGCGACAGTTATACCGCTATATGACCAAGAGAGATTTAGCCAGCTTATTTGCGACATATTTTAATCGTCGCTATTTGCTTCTTGTGTTTTTATATGGTATTTATTTGCGACGATTTTAAACCACCGCTAATTGTTTACACGCACTTTTTTCTATAAATTCTAAAATCTTATTTTGATTTATTTAATTAATCCGCGAGTATTTCTTAATTATATGGAGTATTTTTTATTTTAAAAATCTTTTCTTCCCCTCTAAAGTTCTATATTGCAGGTAAAAAATTCAAGAATATTTAATTGCAAAAAAAACTAACATATTTATTGTAATATCAATAAAATATTTCAATAGTTACCCAAAAAAGTAAAGTATTCGGCTAATAATTAATGCTGCATAGTAACATAAACAAAACATATACTGAAAAATAAACTATCACATATTTCCTAATTTCTATTTTTCGCCATATCCATCCAAAGAATTCATCCGTGCAGCGATGTCTGGTGGCAGTTCCCCACCTTGCTGTTGGACTAGATAACTCAGCACACTCTCTAATGCATGTCTCTTCATTTTCTCTACTACTATTTCATCCTCTATTGCCTTCCTTTTCAATTTTTCTGCTGCTACTTCATCTTCCACCACCTTCCTTCTCAATTTCTCGGCCGTCACCTCCGCCTGTAGTTCAAACAGCATCCTTTGGGCCTCTTCTATTTGAGCTCTATCCACCGGCGGCTGCGCACTCGGACGAAAGAGTTGACTTGGTGTCGGCCCGAAACCTATGTCACGCGCTCTACCCGGGCGCTCTTTACCGAGAGCTTGGACAATGGAATCATTTTCAGACAATATTCTCATAGTTTCATCTAGCTGCTCAATTGCAGATATTTTTTTCCTGCAGATGTAAATAAGCATACACAATCACACTAGGAATATAGCATACTCAAGACATTTTAATAATTAAACCTAACATGTACCATAATAATTAATTAAGTGTACTTACACCGATCCTCTGCGCTTCTTCGTGTATGTAGATGCCATCACATTGTTTGTGCTTTAGGATCCATACTTCTCCTTTACCAACTCTTTTCCCTTGTTTTTGTGACTGTGACAATACAGTTTATACCATAAGTTTCACCTATTTAATTTTTTCCAATAATTTTTTTCTTCTTCCTTATAAATAAATTCAAACTACATACCAACCAATTTATTTTACCTCAATCGGTCAACAATTTAATGATTGCTCCATTTATTTTACAAGAATTGAGTAATTGATTATATCTAAATAGTAAATTTATTTTAATAGCTCCAGTATTTGTTTTTTGGAACTTATTTTAATAGCTCCAGTATTTGTTTTTTGGAAATAAGTATCAGTTGTCAATTCCTTATAAATCAAAACTAAAGAATGATTTGCTTAAAAATATAGAGAATTATTCGAGACCATGATAGCCACCTATATTTGATTAAAAATCTATATTACCTCTTCTTCCCTTGCCCTAGCCAAGCTTTTAGAACCGCCAGTGTGCGTGTAAAGCTGCTTCTTTCGATTCAGCGCGTTTTGCTTGCACTTCGCCTATTATATCATCAACAGTAACATTGGTTAGACACAGAATAAATACATACGAGTGTATCATAACTAGTTAAATGTTCTTATATATCTCTTTTACTTTGGTGTATCACTTATATATACGTTCTTTTTCTCTTTCTTTGAAAAGTAATGTATATAACTCCAAAAAAGCTTGAATGCAATAAAGTAATCTCTAAGACTGAAAATTAGTTGGTATTATATGCGTTTATATGGATCTTAGGTGGATTAAAGACAATGGCTACTTAAAAAATGGGGTACCTTTGTGGCAGGATCATTACGATAATCAATGAACCACCTCCAATGCTCTCTAGGAGTTCCCTCTGGGCGGTTGTTAAGATTCTGCTCAAGTGTCAAAGTTGGTTTGTAATGCGAGTCATACAGCCTCCCCTTTGTATCCTTCCAGGACCTTCCCATTTGTTGCAAAAATGTTTTTTTTTTATTCAACCACCACTATCTTCCTGAAAGTGGAACATCTCCTGCAATGACAATGTCCAACTGTAAGTAATTGTAAGTTGAAAGCTTTGATATGATTAAAAATGCCGAAAGTCATTACCTTTATGCAATCATCATAAACCATGTCTTTTGCCCTGCACCTTTGCCTAACTCTTCTCATAGATAGGAAATTTGTTGTAATCAAAACCCAGCGCTCCTAGGATGCCACTCAACAGGCCAGCTCCATCTCCGATTGCTTGCAGTTCCTCGTTGAACCTCAGTATGATCTTGCTACCATTAAGAGACCACTCCAAAGCCTCCCTCACACTCATTTTAGTGTGCTTGAGTATTCCATCAGAATCTATAAAAAAAATCTTATTTGTGTGACCAATGTGCCCAACATGTGAGAAACATAACAATATCATTGGCCAATCAATTAAAAAGTCGTATGGTTTAACACTTGTTACCAATGAGATCAACATCCCAAAACTCCGTAATCTTTCGTCCTTTGTGCTTTTCAGTATCAGAAGCAGCAAACATCCTGTCAATGTGTTCGCCAAACGAATCCACCTCGTTCGCCTCAGGGTCCATGTCTTCATTGCACGGTTCCGTCACTTGTACACCGTTAGTGGTCTGTGGCTCAAGTCTTGGTTTGCTCCGGGGCAGAAGAAAGGGTCGGAGAGGAGCCGCTGCGGAGACCCCACCATTACTGGGAGGCGGGGGGATGAGCTAGTCATCGTTAGCAGATGGTAAAGACGCAGGAAGTGTAGCTGGAGGCTGCTGACGTGGTGGCTCCACTCTTGTGCCTTTCGTGTAGCGAGCTTTCCTTGACATCTTAAAATCCTTGTATAAACATATATAGTATGCCAAAAAACATTAATTAATCTTAGACTAATATAATAATTAACGCAATTGGATAAAATAGTAAAGGTTGGTTTAAATTATTTGTTGAATTCGTATCATTTACTTGTATATAATTTTTGTAATCTTGATTTCTCTCTTGTACAGGTGTGGTTACTACAGAAAGTGGACAGTTAAAAGTAACATACACGCACAAAGTCAAACAAATATAGAATTGGATAATAGAAGTAACATACACTCACAAAGATGGGCCTGGTGGCATATTTTTCACTGGTGATGGATCAGGTCTAGTGAGAGTATGAAATTGGATAATAGACCTAACCATTTCCAGTCCAATAATAATAATCCCTTTTGGATTTTAATATTATATGTCTAGTTTTGTTACATTTTGTTAAATCATACCCCAAAATAAGTTAAAAAGAAAATTACAAAATAAAAAACCTAATACATACTAAAATTATTTGTGTTAATTTTAAGTTATTTTTTAATATCTTTTAAATATATCTAAAAATAATGTGGGATGAAACCCGGTTTAACAAGCATATTTGATTTATTTAATTGAATCTTGGGAGTGTTTGGTTTGCCTAAAATCTAATCTATATTTTAATGTCATTAGCTTTGGCCAAATGTTGTAACATATATTGAAGCTTACACAGGGAACATTTAATAATTTCAGTTGCTGATCTTTACAATGCAACCAGACATATGATTTAGGGTGTGTTTCAATTACTGTTTGCAAATGGAGGTTTGTATAAAATTGATTTTGTAAATAATTATTTTAGATAAAAAAAATTACAAAAAAGGACAAAAAAAAAATAAAAATTTCATAAAAATAATAATATGCATAAGAGAGTATTAGAAAAAAATATTATAAAAAAATAAATATATAAATAATGAAGGACATAATTGGTACATAGAACATAAATTTCAATTCAATATGAGAAGGTGAACAGAAAAGATAGAATTTGTAGCTTTTGGTAAACGTGGGTTGAAGATAAAAATCACTTCTGCGTTTAGAGGATTAAAATGTTGCCAAACACGAAGATGAAGCGTTCAAGGAACTCAAACGCGCTTTTCTCTTCTCCAACGCAAATCCAAACACACCCTTAATAGAATTTGTCCCAACTATATGAATTGAACACCACAAAAGTACATTTGGCTTTGCTCACAGCATCAAAAGTTGAATATTTAGCATTAATCTTCTAGAGCGCTAAATTAAAAATGCAGGAAAGAATGCATGTGATTATATATGGTCAGCAATTCAAAAACGCAAGAAACTGAAGCAATAGGAGGAAGATATGGATTAGCATGAAGATGGAAACTTGTTACCTCAACGATCACGATGAAGGTGTGGAAGAGAACTTGACTGATGATGGTGTGGAAGAGAACTTGACTGACGACGGCGAAGGAGCTAAGGCTGCGTACGATGCTCAGCGGCGACAAGGAGTAGACGAATTTCTACGGCAAGACAATGTGTGTAGCAAAAATAAGGATTCAGCTGGGGAAGAGTGGGGGTGTACATGCAAATTGAGAGAAGTTAGGAAGTATAATTACTTAATTAGTTAATTAGTGGTATGGGTCTTGACTAATTTAAAAATTATCATAACCGGAAGTGGATTACACTGATAATAATACTAATAATTCAGCATTTTTATAATTACAAATAAAAAAATTATTATAGATTCAAATTTGTTTACCAATCTGATCCTAATTAAATTTAAAATTACAATATTAAATATATGATGCTCCTTAGGGTGTGTATTCAGGTTGATTGGACACCGTATGTTGACCCACTGATCTAGGGTATAGTTCCACATAGGATCGCTGCGGCTGAAGCCTCTGCTACAGTAGTATGCCCGCTCTTATGCTTTGCCATCGTCGAGTGGCATCAGGTGGACCGCATTATGCATCAGTTTGGTGGCCTCCAGCACATTCTGACTAGGTCACTGAATATCGATGAGATGCATGGACACAACGGTAGAGGCGAGTGGTTCCTTGAGTTCTTGGGGGTTGGCATGAGTTGTGGGCAGCTCGGGGAGACCATGGACTCCAGATACATCATGCGATTGACTTTGTTTGAAAATATTATTTGCGAGTAGTTGGAGGAGTACCCATCGGAGGAGCGCTTACTGCGTTACACTAGAGGACACATCATGCATATCGTTGGGGGCATTCTGTTTCCGAATGCCTCTGGCTCTCGGGTGCATATAAAGTGGTTGCCTTTATTAGATGACCTTGATCGATGTGGGACGTTGTCATGGGGTCAGTTGTATTGGTGTGGATTTATCGTCAGATATGTCGGGCCACGGTTTACCATTAGCAGAACCTGGACGGATGCGGTGGATTGCTTCTCTCTTAGGCATATCATCATATACCACTGTGTCGATAGGATGGATTTGACGGGCGTCGATTTTCCCTGATTTGGGGGTATTATTTTTTTTTCATATCATTTCTTAAGTTAATAAAATAATTTTGTAATTTCTAAATATTCGTGATATTATAGGGGGTTGGAGCCACTTAATGACAGAGCTGACGTTAGGCTTCGACAGTGGAGGCATGTCCTCAACGGGATCGGTATCTATAACGTAAGTCATAATTATTTAAGACTTATTTTTGTATCTACAATAACTTTCCTTCGTGTATATGATGCTTCTTAGGGTGTGGAATCAGGTTGATTGGACACCGTATGCTGACCCACTGATCCAGGGTATAGTTCCATATAGGATCGCTGCAGTTGAAGCCTTTGCTGCAGTAGTATGCCCGCTCTTATGCTTTGCCATCATCGAGTGGCATCAGGTAGACCGCGTTGTGCATCAGTTAGGTGGCCTCTAGCACATTCTGACTAGGCCACTGAATATCGATGAGATGCATGGACACAACGGCAGATTCGGAAGATGCGAGTGGTTCCTTGAGTTCTTGGGTGTTGGCATGAGTTGTGGGCAGCTCTGGGAGAGCATGGACTCCAGATACATCATGCAATTGACTTGGTTTGAAAATATTGTTTGCGAGTAGTTGGAGGAGTACTCAACGGAGGAGCGCTTACTGCGTTACACCAAAGGACACATCATGCATATCGTTGGGCGCATTCTGTTTCCGGATGCCTCTGGCTCTCGGGTGCATATGAAGTGGTTTCCTCTATTAGATGACCTTGATCGATGTGGGACATTGTCATGGGGGTTAGTTGTATTGGCTTGATGTGTCGGGCCACGGTTTACTGTTAACGGAACCTGGGTGGATGCGGTGGTTTGCTTCTCTCTTAGGCATATCATCATATACCACTGTGTCGATCGGATGGATTTGAAGGGCGTTGATTTCCCCTGATTTAGGGATATTATTATTTTTTTGCATATCATTTCTTAAGTTAATGAAATAGTTTTGTAATTTCTAAATATTCGTGATATTATAGGGGGTTGAAGCCACCTAATGACAGAGCTGACATCAGGCTTCGACAGTGGAGGCGTGTCCTCAACGGGATCGGTATCTATAACGTAAGTCATAAATATTTAAGACTTATTTTTGTATCTACAATAACTTTCCTTCGTGTATATGATGCTTCTTAGGGTGTGTAATCAGGTTGATTGGACACCGTATCCTGACCCACTAATCCAGGGTATAGTTCCACATAGGATTGCTGCAGCTGAAGCCTCTAGTACAGTAGTATGCTCCCCTCTGCAACCCCTTTGGCCCTTTCTCAGTTCTCACTTCCTCTGTTCCTCGGCTCTTCTCCTCTCCAAGACCATAGCCTCGCCGCCTCGGTTCAGTTCAACCCAGTGCCTGCCGTCGAATCTGCTCCAGTTCCGCGTCTCCTTCAAGCCGCCTGTGCCTGTCGCTCCTCCTCCGCGCAACTCGTCTCTGCCATCGCAAGTTTGCAACTCGTCGAATCGTCTGATTCGTCTCGTTGCCACTCCTCTGCAGCGCGTCTCTTCCGCGTGACCGCGACTCCTTCAAGCCGCCTGTGCCGGTCGCTCCTCCTCCGCGCCGCCTCTCAGTCCGAAATCCTCTGCGCTCCCTCCGCCCTCCGGCCTCCAAGTCGCGCACTAGACGAGCCACCCCGGAGCTTCCTCTGCATCGGAATCGACCCTCGTCCAGTCGTCCGCGCCTCTCCTGGTCCCGAATCGCGCCTCTCCTGATTCTCCTCGGTACAGTTCTTGCCCCTATCCCAGCCTTTCTTTTTTGTTTGAATGATTTCATATCTTTAATCTCTTGCTAATTTTGGATGTATCATGCGAATAGACAAAGAAGAAGTTCTTTTGTTTTTGGGTAGTTTCCTGAGTTTGTAACTAAGTTTGTAACTGAGTTTCCTGAGTTTCCCGGCCTATCTTTTCTTTTTGAATGATTTGAAATGTTGAAACAGCTTGTTTGGGTTGAATCACAAATTGTTCTGTTTTCTTTGTTAACAAAATATGCAGTTAGTTGGAATAAAGCTTGAAAAATTGAAGTTGTTTTGGCTTCTTTGTTGATTGGTTATAGGCAGAAGTTGTTTTGGCTTCTTTATCATTCTTATGCATTCTGGAGTTTGATTTTATTCTGATTTTACAATTGTCATGGTGTTCTAATTGTGGAGAGAATCACAAACTACATACTGTTCTGTTTCCTTGGTTAACAAAATATGCACTTAGTTTTATGTTGATGTTAACTTTGATGTCATTGAGTTCCTTCAGCCTCATCAAATTTTTCCAAACGAACTGGTTAGCATAATTCAGAAAGAGTTCTAAATCAGTTTTTGGTTTTATATTCTCGTTTTCTTCATTCATCTCCAGAAGGATAAAATCTTCACAAAAAGGTCCTGAAATATTATTACAGTCAACATTAACCTTCTTGTTTAAAATAAAAATTCTGAGTGCAGGGTATATGTTACAATGTAAAAAACGTGGAGGCAACTAGCCTCACCACATGATAATGAGTCTTGCATAGTTGCACCAAATCAATTGACATGATCAATGGTTACTTATTTTTCAAATTTTTGAGATGCATCATTTTGGAACCTTTGCCCTTTTTGCTACGGAAATTTTTAAATTGGTTCAAAAGCCATTAACTGAAAATTTGAATTCTTTTTGTTTTTGATTTGATGGACAAGCATGGATGGATTCTTTACATTTAGAAGTTTAATCCAATAAATTTTGTTAGAACTTAGCACGTTAGGAGTCTAAACAAGTAGCATAGAGTGTTATCAAATATTCAAATCAAAATAAATTAAATGTCAAGGGTTGTGAATACCGAAAGGTGAACTTGTTAGGTGCAAGCTTATGATTTTGTGCATTTATGATTTGGTTTATTCTAATTTTGTAATTATACATTTATGATATGATTTATGTTAATTTTATACCCTCATGTATCCTCTAATTTTGTGGGCACCTTTGGGAAGTAAAGGTGATATATTGATTAATCTTCATTTATGTTAATTTGTTTCATAGTACCGATTAATTTGTTAATTGTTATCTCTTTTAATTTTCAGGTTTAAATCTTGATTTGCAAACTTTTAATGATGATGAAGATGTTGAAAATGATAAAGAATAAGGGTTGAAGATCATTGTTATTTTAGTTAATGACATTGTATAAATTTTATGTTTGCATTTTAATTTATCTATGAATTTTAAATTTTTGTCTTATTTTATATATGAATAGGTAAAAATTAAAATAGGTAAAAATTAAAATATTTAATTTTTACAGGGGCGGGTCGGGGTGGGGCGGGTACCCGCAGGGGCGGGTTCGGGTTCTGTTATTTACTACCCGCGGGTAGTGATGGGGCGGGTAGTATATGAGTAACAGGACGGCGGGGCGGGGTCGGATAGGGAAAAATCCCACCCCTACCCGCCCCATTTCCACCCCTAGAAACAACTAACACACACATATATAAAGAAAAAATTAGAACCTAAAGCTGAAAGTAGTCTCCTTTACTTCTATCTTCTTCACTTTTCAGCTCACATTTCTTCAAATTTGCAATTGACTCAATTACCCATTAGCACAAAATTCAAAACTTTATCCATAATCTTCATCCCCCATTATCATTTAAGCACGTGAAATGAATTGAATAAACAAAAATACATGAAGACAAAAATGCAGAGGAATTAGCCAGAGTGAGGGTGAGAGTGGTAGTTAGTTAAATTTACCTTTTATCCTTTGGCTTATTGGAACGAATGAGAAGGTCGAGTGGAGCTGGATATTTCCTCCACATATTCACAGGTGCAAAAAAAAAAAGAAGTTACTAGGCAAGGTGAATCACCTTGAACAAAAAAACTAGCAAGCACTTATGATAACACTAAGACCAGGTTCTGTTAAAACAATATCAGATGCACTACGAGCAGCATCCGTGGCATTGGCGACAGCTATACCAATGTCTGCCTTCTTTAGAGCAGGTGCATCATTCACTCCATCACCAGTCATTCCACATATATGTTTCCTCACTTGCAAACGCTTCACAATCTCATACTTGTGTTCTGACAAAAAATATAAAACAACAATCATATTAATACTTATTCGAGTACACGTGAAGTCCCCGGGATAGTATCGAGATATACCAGGAAATACACCAACAAATCCATCTGCTTTTTCGATTAGTTCATCAATAGGCAAGTCAGCAATGAATTCATCCTTGTCCTGTTCAAATAAACAAGATGTACATATTGGTACCCATTCCCAAGCGTCATCCTGTTTCCTTTCTTATAACTAGTTGATCACCTGATAACAAAAAAAGGAAAGATATATAAATGATTATATTCATTTCTAAAGGATACTTTGTGTTGCCCAAATTCTTAACTGTCATGATAATCAATACAACAGCCAATTCCCAATCTTTTCAAACTAAATTACAGTGATTCTGTACAATAACACAATCAAGTCAAAGGTGTTGACTATGGACCTATAATCATTTTGACATTTACTCTGAGATTTAGTGCCCTCCGTATTGTTTCGGCACTATCATGCCTAGGTGGGTCAAAGAGGGGAATAAGGCCAATAAACTGCCATGGGCCTCCAGCACTTTCTTTCCTTCCATCGGAAACTTCCTGTATGCAACGGAGAAGTTAACATAATCATACCATTTCTACTATCTTAAAATATAAGCAAGCAAATATAGCAAATGACAATGTGACGAATTCATCAATTACCTGGTATGCTACAGCAAGAGATCGCAGACCGCGCTCTGCGAACTTATCAATCACTGCATGAACTCTGCGTTTGATGTCTGATTTGTTGTGGGCAAAGTGTAGGATCTAGCCATCATGTTACGACTCAATGAGAATAAAAAAGACAAAATATCAACAGTTAACCATAAAAGTATATAAATGATGGTAAATTACCTGTTCGGGTGCACCTTTGCTTACTCTATACATTTTACCATCTTGATCAATATAGGTCAATGTAGTCCTCTTATCAGTTGGATTGAAAGGAAGAAAATGCACTTCTTGTATACCAGCACGTGCCTTTGGTATTAATCAGTTAGCAGGAACAAAGAAAAAACAAATTCATCAGCCTCAATATAGAGAAACTTGTGTAAACGTGCAAATTCATCAGTGCAGTGAGCAATAGATCAATGACTTACCTCCTTTGGATCAGCCAGCATCCCAACAATGGCAGTATCTATGGCGTCTTGATTCTCAAGTCTTGAAGCTCGAGCTGCCATCAAAACAACAGTATCCGGGTCCACTCCTTTTGCGAAAACCTAATTGGTTATGAAAAAGGAGGAAAAAATTAGAACAAGTGCATAAGAAATAGAAGAGGGAACAACAAAATAGCAGCATTCATCATCCAACCTCGACAAGATTTTTGTCGACCGTAAGCTTATTTAGTGTTAAAGTCCCAGTCTTGTCACTACAAAGAACATCCATGCCTGCCATTTCTTCAATGGCTGTCATCCTCTTTGTGATAGCACCCTGCATATATCATACATTATTAAATTATGACGATTCTCGGGCATGTCCACCCAT
>NC_029788.2:115740578-115791638 GCF_000816755.2 Arachis ipaensis | reverse complement strand
GAGTGCATATATATATATATATATATATATATATAATTTTTTTGCAATTAGGGTTCTCAATTTCTCATAACCTCAGTTCTCAACGTCACTCAGACACTCAATTAGGGTTAGCCACCCCCTTTGTCACTTCAGAAAGCTCTTCTCCAAAACCATAGCCTCGGTTCAGTTCAATCCAGTGCCGCCGTCTAATCTGCTCCAGTTCTGCGTCTCCTTCAAGCCGCATGTGCCTGTCGCTCCTCCTCAGCTCCTCCGCGCAACTCGTCTCTGCCATCGCAACTCGTCGAATCGTCTCATTGCCACTCCTCTACAACGCGCTTCTGCTATCTCTTCCGCGTCTCCTTCAAGCCGCCTGTGCCTTCGCTCCTCCTCCGCGCCGCCTCTCAGTCCCAAATCCTCTTCGCTCCCTCCGCCCTCCAAGTCGCGCACTAGACGAGCCACCCCCGTGCCTCTGCATCGGAATCGAGCCTCGTCCACGCCTTTCCTGGTCCCGAAACGCGCCACTTCCACCAGATTCTCCTCGCATAGCATCAGTACAGTTCTTGCCCCTATCCCAGTCTTTCTTTTCTTTTTGAATGATTTGATATGTTTAATCTCTGGCTAATTTTTGATGTATCATGAGAATAGACAAAGAAGAAGTTTTTTTATTTTTGGGTGATAACAGATTGTTTGGGTAGTTTTCTGAGTTTGTTACTAAGTTTGGTGGGTTGAAACAGCTTTATTTTGATTTTAAAACAGCTTACTAAGGAAATATGATGTATTTGATATGATGTATTTGATGTTGTTGTTGCAATTTGATGAATGATATTATGATGGCTACAACACAAAGATGATGATGATGGAAAATAAGATCAAAGATCAAAGAAAGAAACAAGAATGTGTGAACAAAAGACCCTTTTTAAGTAGGGAAGACTTTAAACGTATGACTGTGTCAATTATCAAATATGAAATGAGTCCACTCTTTTTTGTGTAGCAATAAAGTGCTTTCAACTCTCAGCTTTCAATTTGTGATTGAATTATGTGTATCCCTTTTTTATATTACCACTTTTGCTATGGACTTTTGTACTGTGTTGGAAATGGAGATAAGAATTGGGAAGGATATAAGTGAAATATCTTGGAAATTATAATAAATACAATAATGCTGTTACTTTTTCATTCAAGTGGTGTAAATAAACTATGCTTTGTTTATTATCTTATTATTATTAAATATTAGAATGGAATTAATAATTTCTAATCTAACTCATTCAGTATCATCTTGAAATGAGTTTCACATTCATGATGAAACTATTGCTTTGTGTTCTGTTTTAATTAAAGAAATATGCTCATGGTTTTGATTTTGTAATTGTGTTCTGTTTTAAATATGTTCATGATAAAAATGTTGCTTTGTGTTCTGTTTTAATTAAGGAAATATGCTCATGGTTTTGATTTTGTAATTGTGCAATCTGATTTTGTAATTGTGTTCGTTTTAAATATGCTCATGGTAAAACTGTTGCTTTATGTTCTCTTTTAATTAAGGAAATATGCTCATGGTTTTGATTTTGTAATTGTGCAATCTGATTTTATAATTGTGTCTGTTTTAAATATGCTCATGATGAAAATGTTGCTTTGCTTTTTTTCATATTAATTTGTTATTTGTTAATTGTTATCTCTTTTAATTTTCAGGTTTAAATCTTGATTTGCAAACTTTTAATGATGATGAAGATGTTGAAAAGAATAAGGGAATGGGGGCGGGTAGTATATGCATAACAGGACGGCGGGGCGGGGTCGGGTAGGGCAAAAACCCGCCCCTACCTGCCCCACTACCACCCCTAGTTGTGCATCAGTTTGATGGCCTCCCGCACATTCTGACTAGGCCACTGAATATCGATGACATGCATGGGCACAACCGCAGATTTGGCAGAGGCGAGTGGTTCCTTCAGTTCTTGGGGGTTGGCATGAGCTGTGGGTAGCTCGGGGAGACCATGATGGTGCGCAAAATTGAACTCCGCAAGTTTCACACAGATGAATCGGTAAGTGCACCGGGTCGTCCAAGTAATACCTCAGGTGAGTGAAGGTCGAATCCCACAGAGATTGTCAGATTGAGCAAGCAATAGCTATCTTGTAGATTTTAGTCAGGTGGTTAGAAAAGGTCATAAATGCAAATTAAAGAAACTGAAATACCATATTAATGTGAAAGCAATGATAGAGATTCAGTTAAAGCTTCGGAGATGCGTATTCTTTCCGGATTAACTTTTCTTACTGTCTACTTCAACGACGAATGATTCATTCAATGACAGCCGTAAGTGATTAACTCATGTCCTCTCATCAAGTTAATCTCTTCTAAACCATAGCAGTCCACCATATCCGAGCAACTCGTGTCCTCTCATCAAGTTGACTCATGGCTTCCCACTATGGCCGAAGGTGACCTAAGCAATCCACTCCCCTTCGCGATCCTATTCAAAATGCCAAAGACAAGGTCGGATCTTCCAGATCAGGGAATGCTGCTTCTCTGACTCTAGCCTTAACGTCACAGAGACTTCAATAATCCACGGTCAACGGAATTTTATGTCACTTATCCAAAGTCGTCCAGGTACGCTCTTGGAATCCGTAGTGCACTCTCTAGCTGTGGTTCAATGCTATCCGGGTTAGGACTCACACAGAATCCATGTAGAACAAGAATGAATGTCATGGTTCATCCTCAATTTATGAGATGAAGAACGAAAATGCACAAGAGAATAGAATCAAGCGTGTATTAAAATAGAAACAGTAATATTATTAATTCATTAGAATCAGCAGAGCTCCTAACCCTAACTTAGGAGGTTTAGTTGCTCATAGATTACAAAAAGTAGTAGTCAAACATGCAAAAGGGCAAAGATCTCTAACAGTAGTGATCTTCATTCTATATATAATAACCTAATAACTAAGAAGTACAAAAGTATGATAGCCTAGACTAAAGGTACGAAAGTCCACTCTTGGGCCCACTTTGGTTGAGTACTTGGGCGGAGTTTGGCATCCAACTTGAGGAATGGGCGTTGAACGCCCATTAGGGGGTTGATTCATGCTGCCTTATACTTCTTGGTGGGTGTTGAACGCTCCAAGGGGGGTGATTGGGCGTTCAACGCTGGCTTGAGTCCCTTTGGGGCGTTGAACGCCAGAAAGGGGGTTGTTCTTGGGCGTTCAATGCCCAATATGGGCAGTCTACTTCAAAGAAAAGTATAAAGCATTATTATTGCTAAAAAGCTCTAGAAGTTAGTTTTCCAACGCCGTTGAGAGCGCGTTATTTGGACATTGTTGGTCCAGAAATGCTTGTTTGAGTGCATGGGGGTCAGAATCTGACAGCATCTACTACGCTTTCCTTACCTCTGAATCGGGCTTTGCCAAAACTCCTCAATTTCAGTCAGAAATTACCTGAAATCATCAAAAAACACAACAACTCAAAGTAGAATCCAAAAATGTGAATTTTGTACTAAAACCTATGAAAATATAATGAAACTTAAACAAACATAACTATGGTAGAATTTTTACTATCTTTTCAAAGATTACAAATACCAATTCCCTAAAATTCTTCCTAGTTCTATCCGAGACAACCCAAGCTTCTAACCAATCTTGTTTCGACTAGGTTTACTCTCTAGACTCTCAACACTAAGTACTCACCCAACTTAGCAAGGAAAACTTCTCAGGCTCATTATTACAAAACAGAAATATATCAAAAGAGTTTTGACATAATAATGGTTTTTCTCTCCAAGTTAACTCTTTTTTCCTTTTTTCTTAATTGACTTTTTCAAATACCTCGCACATTGCCTTTTACCATGAAAAATCAAAGAAATATATACAATGTAATCTCATGAAGGAGAAGAATTACGATAGTTTGGACACTATGTGAAAACCATATTTAAGTTTCTCTTTAGTTATCTTTCATGTTGGCGGAATTCTCCCTTTAGTGTAGATGCATTGCTTACAAAACTTCAAGCTTTAAGTGATAGAGATGTTATAAAAATTCAAATTTTTGCTACACTCTCTTCTGGTTGATTACTCCCTTATGTATGGGGTAATACCTCCAAAACTTGAGCTAATGGGTAGAATCAACTCTTGAGTATTGACCAACTGAGTTCTTCTTCTTATCCCAAAAAATCAGAGCAGAAAATCAGGGTAAAGAGGCATGAAAGTGCTGAGAAGATGGACAATAATAATCTACACCGTTGATACAAACTTTGGCTCCAAACTTTATTTCTGGCATTTGATTTGAATCAGAAAAGGTGCCCTCACTTTCTTTTTTTTTTCCCCGAATTATAGATCTAGAATGAAGTAGCCTCAACAAGTCATTTGACTTGTATAGGAATAGATTTTTAGCAACACTATTTTTTTCTGACCAACCTTGATATTTGGATTAATTTGACTCCATTGATTTGATTTTTTTTCTCCAAAACTAAATTGATGAACCATTTAGTATCTATCAAAAGTTGAACCAATTTTCCTTTGGATTGTTTTATCATTTTCGGGTAAAGCTTTTGGCAATAGCACCAACAACATTTTATCTATAGTTTGCTGAGTTGTTGGTCTTGTGATTCATTTGAGCTCCTCAAATAAAAGTAATTTGAGCCTACACCATCAAACATGTATCAAACAGTATTTTTTATTCTAATTAAAAAATGTATGTTTTTTATCATGAATAAATTATTATTTCTTAAACTCAACAACCATTATCAGGATTTCAATCTCAACAATATTATATAATCAATAAATATTATTATTTTGGGTTAATATTTGACCAAATTATTTACATCCAGATTTATAAAATTTTTTTGTAGTGTATTCTATGAGATGAAATTTGGTGCAAGACACAACCTTGAGTTGCATTTTTTATCATGCCTAGATTTTTCCAATATGAATCAAGAAAACATTACATTGGAAAAGCATAACACTTGGTGAGATAGACGAAGTTGAGTGGTATGTCAAGATTAATTTTAGTACTTTAGTTCACTAGTTATGATGGTAAAAGAGTTTGAATTTATTGCCTTACTTATTGACTGTATATAAAGTATTAGTGTTTTGTTACTCGGGTGCTTGATGAATCAGGTGAGGCTGGTGATGGAGCAACGGGGTACGAAGGAGATCTGGACCTGAGCGCGGGATTCGGGGTGAGGGTTCATCCAAGTCTTTCGTGGGTTGGCAAGTGGGGCCACCTGCAAGGACACACCGATACTTAAGTTAGTGTCCGTACTGAGGCGGCCTATTAGGGTAAGAAAGGTGACGTACCTATGGGGAGGGGTAAGTCCCTCCCCATATATACTATATACTTGGGTGGGCCCTCTGCGATTAGGCCCACTTGCCTAGAAACTTCTGCTAGATGTTTAGGTTTCCTCTGCGGAACAGGAGGTGACGCGCGAGTCGCCTCTTAGTTTAGGTCGGTCGACCCGGCAGGTCGGTGACTTGTAACTGCTCCCGGGGTCCTTAATGGGCCAGGCCAGAACAGCACCCCCAATGTGCCGACCATGAAGCCAAAAGCTCGTGGTTGGCGTGTTCGAGTTACTCGCGCCCATTTCGATCGAGTCCTCCTAAGCTCGGGAGTCGCTCGATGGAGTCCGTACCTCCAATGCGCATGAGTTGCTCCAATCTGTTGCTTAGGGCATTGCTTTGGTTTCCGTGCCGAGAGTATTTAATGCTCTTTATGATTGATTTGAAAGCCAAGAAAAAGTCTATTATACCCCTGCCTTTTCACGCTCCCTCCTGACGGTTACCATTCTGCATTCCTTCCTTTTTATCTTCAAAACTTCCCACTTCTCATTTCTTCCTATCATTCTGCACTCTTTCTCTCTTATTTCTGTTACTATCCCACTTTCATTCTGCTTTTGGTTTGCTGTGAAATTCGCTACACTCGTCTGCATTTGCTCCTCCTCCACTATTTCTCTCCGCATCTTCTTGTGGTAAGTATTTATCATTATTTTTTATACCTGTTGTTCCTACTTTCTTTGTTGATCATTGTATGATGTCTCTTGTTTAGTTTGCGTTTAAATGGATTAGCCTTGCCTTTGTTAGATAGTTCCTATAGGGGTACCATTAGGTGTCTATTTTTTGGATTTAGGCTTTTTCTTGGATTCAGGCGTTGAACTAGTGCAAATAGTATATTGTAGTAACATAGCAAAATATAGTTTTATCTTTTCATTTCCTCCGATTTTTTGACCTCCCGAGTTTAACTTAAGTGGTGCCCCAATTGTAGGTATGGCACAGCGTCCTGCAGCAAGAGCCCCTTATAGATCGTTACGTTTAGGTTACTATTGACGTGAAGGACACAACCTCCAAGATAACCCTGGAGGAGTTACAAGAATTTTGTGACTCTGAATCGTTATGTGGGGCTGGCCCCAAGGAGGCAAATTATGATGTGTTCGTTCCCGGGGACCGGGAGCGCATATGCTACATCAATATGTCGACTACTCGGATAGCTGACTGGTTATGGATGTAGAAGCCCATGTTCACCAACCTGGGGGTTTGGATCCCTTTTTCTCCTTTCGTCATGTCTCTTGTAAGAACCCAATTTTTGGTAAACAGACTTTTTTGGCTATTTTAAAATTCATTTTGAAAAATCCCAAACCACGGCCCAACAAGAAATAGTGAGGCTGGCCCAATGGTAAAAAAAAGAAAATTAAAGAAAAAAGAGAAAAAAATTAAATAGAAAATGACATTTAATAAGTTCAAAATTGACTTTTGAGGGTAATTAATCCCCCTAAGTCAAGTTTGACTAGTAAATAATAAATATTAGCTTACCATTAGTTTATTTTCCTCGCCAGAGACTTTTTGAGCCGGGAATTCACTTTTAGTGACAGTTTTGCGTGCGTAAAAAAAGCTCTTGTAATTGAAAACCTTGGAATCAGTGGTCAAAATAATTTCTACCCAACTAAATGTGTATTAAAATTTATATTACCCATCCATTCATGATTTACTCCTTTAAGAATAAATATTAGCCATTAATTATTTTACCATATAGTATAATTTACTCTGAACTGAATTTCTGACTAGTATTCCGCAAAAACCTCTAGAGACCCCAAATCTTCTTACTTGCCACCCAAGTAACTTGTATCTCCTTCTCAGCCTTTCACCTCTCTCTACTGTGTTTTTAACCTCAAGTAACTAATCGCGGTTAACTGTAGATAAGGTCGACACGCAAGCGCTGACCAAGCTTCCTCGTTTTCACGCTCCTTATTCATTGAAGCCCAGCCCTTGACCATAAAAATTTCAGCCACTTTTACCACCATATATTCAACAAGACTTTGATTTTTTATTTAAGGAAGAATCGGCCACAAAATTTACAAAATATTTTACACATTTTTACACTCTTTTGACCGAATTCTTGGGAGAAAAAGAGAGAAAATTCTTGTACCTATTCACTGTTCCCCAGCCCATATTTTAACTCTTCCTCCATTGTTCTTCATGTGTTCTTCAAGGATTCAAAACATACAAGCACAAACGGTTGCCCTTTTTGCTAATTCTTGCGTTTATATCAAAATTTTGGCTAGGTATACTCTTGTTCTTTTTTCTTTTATTTTCTTTTTTAAAAACAGTAGCCATGATGAATTCTTACTCTCCTCCATGTTAGAGAACTCCTCTTGAAACATCCATGGAGCACGCCTAAGGAGTTAGAGAGATTCGAATTTAAAGTGGTTGAATTTTGACGTTTTTGCGACACTTTAGGCCAAAAACGAAACTCACCACCACCAGCTGTGTTTCTGCCCTTGTGTGCATGTTTTCCAGTGTATGAAAGGTTTAATAACTGAATTACATAAGAGGTAAGGGTTAGGATTAGTTAGAGTATGTTTGTACTTGTTTTTTGTGTTCATATGAGTCACTTTATATTGTGCGTTTATAAAATATTTTTTAGATAAATTACAATAAATTTTTGATATTTTATTGATATTAAAATATAAAATAATTTTTTAACTATTTTTAATGTCTTCTTTTAATTAAATAAAAGCAAAATATTTTTTATTATAATAAATAATAATATATATTATTTCTAAACTTATTTCAAGAATACACTACAAGAATTTTATTTGTTTGTGGTAGTTTTTTAATAGGAATTACTAAAAACCTCCATAATATATTTTATTTGTGACAAATTATAAAACCTCCCAAAATAATTAACAAAAACTCCCGCTACTCTCAATCCAATGAATTATAAAAAATCTAACCCAAAACAAATATTCACCAGCCCATACCATAAAAAAAAAAAAATCAAAACAGGGCTTCTAGACTCGAGAGAGAGGATGGACTGATGAAGGAGAGTGAGATCTCTCTGAAACCCTAGAATCTCAATGTCATCGCCACCGGATAATGATTCCATTCAGATCGTTGAGGGAGAGGACGAGAGCTTCAGTGATGATTCCACCGGGTAATGCTTAGATCTTCTGCTTGTTCCTCCTCTTCCACGACGGCTTCTTCCGTTGGTTCTGCTTTTGCTCTGGTGGCTTGAAGCACTCAGAGCGCGGTTTTGGCACGGATGCAGTGGCATTGGCTTAGGAAATCTGGAAGGCGAGCGAACGAGAGTCTCTGGAAGCTTCGATTGAAGCTGCGTTCGAAGCTATAAGATATTGTGGAACTGATTCTCATGTCGTTCCAAGTCATTCGGTGAGAATTTCTTCCTAATTTGTTCTTGTTTAGTTCGGGACTTAAATTTTCTCACTCACTTCCGTTCAGAATGTGTTCAGACAATCTCCGTGTTTGTGAGAGAGGAGAATTGAATTCGAGATCTCTATTAAGTCCAATTTGTGCCTAGTTCAGCTTCATATGAATACTTTCTCACTTGCTTCTATGATTTCAATGATTCCAGATTGCTATTTCTGCACCTCGTCTGTGGATTTCGTGAATTGAATTGCAGAAAATGCAAGAATTATAATCCTCAACTCAAGCTTCTCACGACTTCCAAAGTGAACGATAACTGAACAATCACACAACTGATGCTCTCATTGTGGATTCAGGATCAGCATCTGCTACAATTAATGATAGCAAGAAAGTTTAAGAAGGTTACAGTTTTTAATATCCTTACTTTATGCCTTTAAGTTATCTATTTGATTATTTGCTTGCTGTATATTCTCCCTTTGTTAACATTTTAATAGATGTGGGAGGAAAATTTAAGACTGAAATATTACTGCAGGAACATAATATCATCTTGATGTCAAATCACCAGACTGAAGCAGATCCTGCTGTTATTGCATTGCTAATTGAAAAAAAGGCCCCACATCTTGCTGAAAACATGGTACTTTTTTTAATTTTTTAATTTTTATTGTTTTGTTGTTTTAACAGTCTTTGTGTACATGTGTAACTGCTAAAGAAATTGAATTCTGCCAATTGTTATACAGACCTATGTAGCAGGAGATAGAGTTGTTACTGATCCTTTGTGCAAGCCCTTCAGTATTGGCAGGTTTATTTTATACTTCTCTTTATTAAATTTGATATACATAGATCTTTAACTAAGGAAAAACTAAACTACATAGGAAACCAACTGCTCAGAGAATCTAAAGTTGATATACATGCTCTTATTGTTAATGAGGTTTGATTATATTAAGCTATACTATATTACAATATTGTGAGGTTCATCAATTCATCATCAATAAAATTGTTCGGTAGGTCGGGTACCGGACCGATCGGGTGAATGTCCTGATCAACAAGAGGGGAGGTCCTCTGGACGTACGTCTCCGGGTTGGAATAGGTGAGGTCCCGAGCTCTTCAGATGTGGAAAAGGGGGGTGTCACCTGCAAAGACACTCCGACGCGCAAGTCAATGGGGTGTGCAGGCGAAAAAGGGATAGAGTCATGTCACGTACCTTGGGGGAAGGGTAGGTCCTTCCCCTTATATACTGTGTCAGAGGTGGGCCCGATAAGGGCATGCCCACTTTCTCCGAGGCGTGCTCCTCACAGCTGTAACAGAGCTGTCAGGAACGCGTGTCCGGGTCGGCTGCGGGGGGTCCTACCTCCAACCGTTCGGGTCGGGTGACTCTCGAGTCGAGCGAGCCCGTAAGGGGACTTGGGCCAGGCCGTAACAAAAATAAACCAGTGATTATTTATTCATATAAAACAAAGCAAAAGGAGCTAAAGGGTGAGTTTTGAGATGGTACCTGGGAAGAAAAGGACCAAGAAACAGACTAACAGGAAGCCCCATGAATCTGCTTCCTTCTGTGACATTAATAAGGATCCTTCTTTTGTACTATTTTCTTTACTTTTCTCTCTTAGGACAAAACTCAAACACTTTGTGGGGATTCCAAGGAAACATATTTTTTTTATGTTGAGGGAATTGAAGCCATTGATATGGTGATGTTAGTTTTTGTTGTTTTGGTGTGGAAACACTATGGTTTGTGTCTTCCCTTTCCATTTTTTCTTTGTGGTGATATCATGTTTAGGGGACTTATTTTTAAGGAACCATGGATTGCAATTGCTGCTGCTGATGATGTTAATATTTATCAATAAATTAAAAAAGTGTTTATTGGTATTTTGTTTGTTGATGAATATGAATGTCAATATCACTTGTGTTTTCTGCTTTGGCTGGTATATTTATTCAATGGTTTAATATTTATTTAATTTAAGCGGTTCTGACACATTTTTTTAATTTCATCTATATTTATTCAATGTTATAAATTCAATGTTATTTTTTTTATGTAAGTAAATTGTTATTTTCTTTAATAAATTATATGAATTTTGTATGTGTTAGATTATGTTACACGTCTCTATCGATAAACTATTATACTAATATAATCTTTAACATTAAAAATATATGACACTCATTGATTTACATTTTATAAGATATGATAATAAATTTTGCCTTTTATATAACTTGTAAGGCGGTAAATGTAGACATAAAAATTGAACAGGTAACTGATAGTGTGGCGCTATCCATTGTTGTCAAACTCTCGAGTTAATTCATAAATTCGTACGAGTTTACTTAGACTCGTGAGTTTGACAACTTTAGCGCTATCAGTATTATTGTCAGGTACATAAATTTTTAGTCTAGCTAAAATGCTAAGTAGTTAATTGTTTTAAATGCTGTATGTGAGTTGTGACTATTGTTGGTAGAACTAATATATTCAGTTTTGTGCTTGTAGTGCTTTTTTGGCTCACTTGCTGAATGAGCGACTTCAGACGATGGGAGTCTTAGGATGTCTGTCCTGCACTGTAGGATGAATTGTCATTGTCATCCATGCTCCTCAAGAGCAAACTCCGACTCCTGTCTAAGAAATATGGGATTTGGCCACTCAACCAGATTGCTATTTACTCCTGTTTACATTTTGGTATTAAGATTCTTTGCTTTACTGTTTAGTCCATTAACTAATGTCATTGATGTTTTCTTTTTTTCAACAGCATTTCTATTTTATGCGGTGGGAACAATTTCTTTAGTTTTGGCTTTGATTTTACACTTCGAGCCTCACTACAGACAGTCTAATATGCTGGTTTACTTGGGAATTTGTTCATTAATGGGCTCATTTACGGTAACTATGTTTTGTGCCGATCACATAAATGAAAGTTTTATGAACAAAGAAATAAGTTTTATATATTGTTTTTAAAACTTTTATACTGTTATCTCAGATGCTCTTGCATTAATACAATGTTAGTTGTGTGAGAACTTAAGGTGAAAAAAGATTATAAAATAAAAATATCCATCATGAGTATTTGGGTCAATTATAGAATAAGTGAATATCTAATCCATTGTATGATTTTAGCTGATCTTCTAACTACTAATGCTGGATTCTTCTCTTTTGATGTGCAGGCACTTCCTATTTACTTTGATAAAATTTTTCATCCTGTTGTTGCTGTTATTTTATCAGTAACTTTTGTTCTAGCTTTTGGAGAAGTAAAATACTTTTTCAACTCATGGTTTTTGTCATACTCAAACATTTTGATCTTGACATTGAAGAACTAACACTTAGCCTAGGAACAAAGAAGTCAAAGGTTCTTGTGTTTGTGTTTGAGAATGAAGCAATGAAGTCACAAGTTGATAGAACATGGCCACATGAGATTGCTCTTGGTGAAGTCAACGAGAAACTCACAAGAGGCCTTGTTGGTTCTGAGATGGCAAGGTTCAAATTCAGAAAAGGTTGCATCATTTTCTATGTCTATGCTGTTAGGCAAATTGGTAGCTTTGGATTCTCTTGTTTTGAGGTTCTTAGAACTGTTCTTCAATCTGTTGTGGAGCTTAAAGATTTTTTGGATCACACTGCCATGCTTTCTATGCCAAATCAAAGAAGCATTACCCATCAGGTACCAGCAGCCATGGCTCACTAATATAATCTTAATTAGGATCTTCATTATTGAAAATATTATTTTTGTTTAGTTTGTTATTGTTAATTAGTACCTTTCTTTGGAATTTTGGGGAGGCTTATTATTATTAATATTGATTTATTTGTTCATCATCTATATATCTCTTGTTTTGATCTGTATTTATTTATTTTTCTTTTTTCTCTGATCTTTGTTGGATTTGAGGAGAAAATGAACTGTAATTTTAGCATGATGAATAATTGAGGATGTGAAATCTGAAAATGAACTGAAAATTTTAGCATGACAAGAACTATTGATATTGAAAATATTTTTATATAGAGAATTATGTCTTATATTAAGAAATTATGTTATAAAAGATTTAGTTCTTAAATTTTGATATTAAAAAATAAATTTTTAATTTGAGAGTATGTAAATGAGATGAGATTAATGAATGATTTGAAATTAAAAATAAATAAATAATTATAGGGTTTGTGAAGGGTTGAAAATCTTACAAAATAGTTATTTTTTTAAAATTAAAAAATCAATTTATGGGAGTTTTAAACTGCCACAAAAGTGATTTAAAATTGCCACAAAAGTCCAATATAAAACTCTCACTAAACACACACAACCCCCCCACTGAATAGATTGTGGAGGTTTTTAAAAATTTCCACAAAAGACCTCGTGGCATCTCAAATTTTGGGGGGTTTTGGAAATCCCTACGAACTATTTGGTGGGGGTTATAAACCTCCACAAATAAGAAAAAAAACTGTCACAAATAAACAAAAATTTTGTAGTGATATATGTTAAGAATAAGGTTGGACATGCTGACATGTGATGATATTTAAGTGTGTCTAAGTGTGTTCATCAGAAAAAAAAATTTATTAAGACACAGTTGAACACGACAAATACGTATGTCGGACGAGTATTAATAAATGTCGTATCCAATATGAAGACATGACAACTCAACGAAGTGCTTGTGTTCATAGCTAAAAAAAAAGGTATGCAAAGCTTTCTAGTAGCTAATCTCTTATTATATATTTGGAGATTATATTAGTGGTGGCTTCTTAGAATTTTTTCTAAAAAAGAAGATTTAAAAAAGGTAAGTAAATCCGAGCATTAAATACTTTCATTCGAAATCACAATGATGAGAAGGAAAATATCGATTAAATGAGAGAAAATTATCTTCAAGAAGTTAATTAATTCCATATATGCTTTTGTACGTAGGTATTAAATGCATTCAAGAATTTTTAAGATTCTATTTTGATTTTTGACACAGCATTTTTTTTATTTTTAAAATTTTTAAATCATTATTGTTCCAAGAGCACAAAATAATTTAACTAAAAAAATTTATCGATCTCTTTAATAATAGATCTATCGAGTAAACTATTAAAAATGTATTTGAATTATTTTTTTTAATATTGATAAAAATATTTTTAAATTTTGTTATTAACAAAATTTTTTTCAAATAATTCTAAAACGTGTCAAACATATTCGGCTGTGATCAAAGACTTACTCCATTAATAGAAAAGTATGACATGACTCACTTGTAAATATTAGAGTCTCACTTTTCATATAAAAAATTTCATTTGTCGCATCCTTTTTTTTCATTAACGTAAATTAAAAAAAAATTAAAAATTTAAATATATTTTTAAATTCTCAAAAATTTAAATATTTACAAATAAAAAAATAGACATCAATTCGTCATCTTTTTCTCTTTATTTATTATCTCAAGTCTATCTATATTTGTGGCAAGTATTTTACAAACACAGAGTCATATTCATACCAGTATTCGTCTAATTTTAAAGGCGATACATTTTGTCTTTGATTTTATAATATCTCTCCTATCTAAAATATAATTTATTATGTTCCACGAAAAAATATAAAAATATTAAAATAATCGTATAAGTTACAAATCTCTTATCTAAAATATAATTTATTATGTCCCACGAAAAAATATAAAAATATTAAAATGATCGTATAAGTTACAAATATAATTATAATCATCAAATTAAATTACAAATTCTATTTAAATAATCTTAAAGAAATTTAAATTCATCCAACTGAATTTATCAAATCCAATAATCTATCTCAAAATTTGTGTATATTTTGAAAGTGTGGAACAATACTACTCAAACCGCCCATACCGATATAATTATCATAAGGTATTATCCATACATATCCTTAAATTTAGTCTAACTATTAAAATTTCACATCCATTCATAAGATCAAATTAAGTTGGGTCGGCTCAAATTGCCATTTCTGCCGTAACACATATTTTAAAGAGTATTATAAAAAGAAATATTTTACAAAATTATTAAAAAGATTTTTTATAATGTTTTAAATACATTAAAAATTTCAAAATTTAATTTTATTGGGATTATATAAGTCAACAAATAGGTTATATAATAATTAATCTCTTTTATTATTTTGATTTAGTTAATATGTGACGAATATCTTTAATATTAGTTCTAATTTTAATTTCATTTTGAATCCAACAATAATATTTGTGAGATTAAATAGTGATTTAAAATTAAAATCAAATCTGCCATAATTGTAACATCCCAATTTTTTGAATCAAATCATTTTTTTAATAACTAATTAATTAATTAAAATGATAATGATTTAAGATTTGAATTTAAAATTTAAAATTTAAACATATGAAAGCATTAGTGATAGTAAATCTCTAACAGACAGTAAACAACCTTTTAAAAACATAGTTATAACTAATTCTACATTTATTAGATTTGAATGATATTTTGTTATATGAAAAGATAAGAATACTAGATTTATTCCTTAAGTTTAGTATAAAATTAAATTCAAATTAAATTAGGTAGATAAATCGGTTACGAGTTCAGAGTAAAAAATCGCGCTCTTATCAGCCAGTCTGATATACTAACAGTATTTCAAAAATATCTCAAGCTGTGGTTATCCGATTGACTTCGTTTAAGATTTGTTTTAAAGCTAATTCAATTCTCTATAAATTTGTCTCTAATAGCTAATTCCAAATTCCAAACGTAGAAAAAGTTATAGAGCTCACAAAGTGATGATCCAGATTCAAGATTTCACCTAAATGCCTCCTAACATAATCTGCACATACCTGAGAGCTAATTGATCCTTCCTTTCTCATTCTATTCCCTTTTTCTATACAAAACATTCTAGTATACACAAATTCTAGCTATGGAACAAGTCTCTCTTCACTAACAAACTGCATCTATTTGCATCGGAATACCTATTGGAACTTCACTCGAGGTAGGAAATTTTGTGCTAATTTTTATAGGTCATATCTTAAATGTTTTTGAACATATATGTTAGCATTACACGTTATGATATAATGTCTCTTTTCTTCATTCGCATTATGCATTATAATAACAATCTTTTGTGCATTAAAGAACTGAGGGAATGATCCTTCGGTAAGGGAAGGTGACCCCCAAAGACAAGATAATCGAGATGATCCTTCGGTAAGGGAAGGTGATCGGCAAACCTTTGGGATAAGAACCTTCAGTAAGGGAAGGGGACTATCCCATCAATTTTATGTAATAATATATCTTTTTTTTATATGACTCCCTTCTTGTGTATGTCTAAATAACCTTGATTGTAAATTGTCTTAAATTTTGATATTAAAAAATAAATTAGGTGACCCCCAAAGACAAGATATCGATATGATCCTTCGGTAAGGGAAGGTGATCGATCGAGATGATCCTTCGGTAAGGGAAGGTGATCGCCAAAATGTTTGGGATAAGAACCTTCGGTAAGGGAAGGGGACTCCCACTTTTTATACCGGTTTAAACTCAATACCTTCCATAAAAGCTACGAGAAAAAGTAATGAAAAGTACAATGAAAAGTGTGATCATGATTGTTCTTCTTTTATCCTTTTAATTTATGAGTATGTTTATTATTTCATTCAAAGATCCTTTTTTTTATCCAAAGTTCATTTTTATTCGATGGGTGATATTGTTTAAGATCTTTATTTTATTCAGATCTATTCTATTTGACTTAGCTATGCCAATGTTACTATTTTTCTCTTGTTTATTATTTATTTTGCCTTGCTTTATGGCCTATGAGGACATCATACCAAAGTTTATGAGTTTATATTTATATGTTTTAACGCTATAGGCATTTTGTCTGCATTACATATGACATAACATAAGTAAATGAGAAGCATCTAAAAGTCACACCACTCCGACTAATAAGAACTTTTGAAAATAATAATTGAACAACGTTGCATTATCACTATTTTTATTTTAAAACTCGGAGTGGCTGGAGATGGATATGATGACACCATATAGATAAACTACTGAGAAACTTTTGTTTCTCACCCCTCTCTCCGTACCATCTTCAGGAAGGATGCGGCACAAAGCAATACACTGCTTAGTTGAGGTGAAAAGACAAGTGCACTATTAGGAGCGAGCCTTCAAGAACGTAGATACGAAACATTAAGCGTTTATCTTAAGCAGGAAGGATAGGCTATTGTTTCACCCTTCTCGCACACGAATCTTGTGTTTTCCTAAAATGAGCTTGAGCCTGTCTTGGAATAGCAACGTAATCCTTGAATCTGGAAAACTCGTTGTGAGTAGAGTTACTCTCATTCGCAAATCGTATACTTCAAAATCAGCTGAGATTCCTTTGGTCCTATACACTCTGCTCCTTCTACCGAAGGTTCTTAATTTGAGCTTTTAGCTTGAGATGCACTTTGATCCCTCTTCTTATACATTTCATTATTTTGGTATAGCTCTGTTTGATCATATGCAAGACTTTCTTTTGATTTCTTGTAAACACCCTTTGTGTTGTTCGTTCGTCAATTTGAACCTAACATTCTTTTGAAAATTAACTCATCCTGAATTTTTCGTCACGTACAACTCCTAGATGAAACTATTAAAATGATAATTCCCTATAGTAAGACTTTTGAATGCCTGTGGCACTACGAAGAATTTTGGAGCCTTAATTCTTGACAACCATATTACATGCGGTTAAGTTAACACTTTAGGATGTACCTTTTGCTGGACACCTAGATACGATGAAGGCTTTCAGACCTTGAAAGAAAGATTAATATCAGTGCCAGTATTCATGATGCCCAAACTTAAGTAAACTATGTGAAATGATTACGATGCCTTGCAAAAAGGGGGTTTAGGATGCGTGCAAACACAACTTCGGGAAGCGATGACGGACACCTGAGCAGAAAATCTCTGAGTATTGCTTGTATGACCAAGGAGGATAAGGAGCTATCAAGGATATTGAAGTCTATTAAACGAGAAAATCAAGCAGAGATGGAGGAAGACAAGAGAGAAATTTAGAGGAATGAAGGGACAAAATTGAAGGTATAGGAAGAGGTTAGTGTGCCTAATGTCAAAAGTTGACACATGAACTATTATATAAAGCCTACACGAGCGGATTTTTGATTCACCCTGTAATTACCAAAATGTGTCATGAATCCAAAGAAGACATTTTGGGTGGCTTGATGAAATGACGTGGCGGCACGTGTGATTATGTAGTCGACATGTTAGGAAATAGAAAGTAACCAACAGAAGCCATTCGAAATGCTGCAACCATTGAAGGTTCTACACTTAAGGTGAGCAAGGATAGCCATTGATTTCGGAATAGATTGCCGAGGTCTAGAACAGAAGGTGATGCTGTTATATAATCATGGAACTAGTGACGAAGTCCTTTTCATCCATCGAAGCAAACTAATTATCAGAGGTATTAACAAGACTATAAGCCAAGGAGAAGGTGGAATTTCATATTACGCTAGATGCCTTTGTATTGATCTGAAACTGGAAGTATCAAGTACCGTAGTCCCTGAGTTTGATAGTCAAGACAATGAAAAAGGCGATTTAAGATTCTCACTACGAAAAGCCGACATAAAAGTGAAGCAGATTGACGGAGTGAGCCTAGAGAGTTTAAGAGAGAACGCTCTGTATTCTTGGAAACTGCTTCGACAACCGGTAAGAAAAGAACGATCGACCTAAAGGAGATTAATTCGAGGATGATGGGCCGTCTGAGGTGTTAGAGCAATTTGAAACAGTTCAATTAAAAAAGGATATGAAGTTTCGAGTGGTCCCAATTAGAATTGATGACGTAAACGTAAGGAACTCTGAGGAAAAGAAGTCTTATTAGAGAGGTGACTTGGAAATCAAGTCAAAATAGAGAAGCGCACTGAAGAACTTGAATTAGAAATGGGGACAGACTACTCTCACCTATTTACAGGGAATTGAATTAGAATTTTGTGAGCAAAATTCCCATTTAGGTGGGTAAAATGTAAAACCCGGTTAATTAATGATAAATTAACCCATAAATTAAAATATATTCTAGAAAATAAGAAATGAGTTTTTTATGGTCTAATATGATAGAGAAAATTAAAACGAGAATTTTGATACTAATTTTAAAGAAAACGGCCCAAGATTGGGCCGAACAGACCAAACCGGTTGAACCGGGCCCAAATGGGCCCAAGGCCCAACCCATTAAGCCAAGACACATTAAATGGGCCATGCTTTCCTCTCTCCTTCAGCAAAAACACGCTGAAGCATTTGGAGAAGAGGAGGAATAGCAATCCATGAAACATAAACACTTGGTTATCTTCAATTGATCATAACTTTTGATCCGGAGCTCCTATTGACGAGCCGTTTGTGGCCATGTGTCGGGCTTGTCGAGCTCTTCAATTCTATCTACACAAAAATGTAAGTAAGTTGCGTTTTTGTAGCTCCATTTCTGCTAGTATATCAATTCCGGGTTTAAGGTTTGAGGAACTCAATTCCTTGATGATTTTCATATTTTAGGGGTTCGCTAGACTTGATTCCTTGTGGACATTGCTCAAGGATCAGTAGGTAAAGGTAAGAAAGTTCTAAACCCTTGTGGTTATCCAATTTCATGTGCCCTAGTGTTAAAATTATTCAATTGTATGAACTAGCTGAGTTTATGTTGAATTAGAGTTGAAATTGTCAAATTGGAGCTTGATGGAAGTCTTGGAAAGACTTGGAAGTGGAGTTGTGATGCTGGAAATATGAGTTTGGTGGTGTTGGAGCCCTAAGAGCTTGAGGAAGAGTGAAATTGAAAGTATTCCGAGTTGAGCGGAGAATCGGCCAAGGTATGGTTTCGGTTTTCTGTATCTAAAATATAATGTGGTTGTGAAAACGTAGGCTAGTGGCCCTAGGATAAGATTTGGAAATATTGATGTGGTTTATGGATGATGTGAATTGTGTTATTATGTATGTATCTTGGTGGATTGTGAAATGTTGATGTAATTGTTTGGATGATTTGGATTGAGTGGAATTTATGAGTAATGGTGATAATGGTTGATAAAGCATGTGATGTTGTATGGAATATGAACTATTATGTTTAATTGATGGTAAGGTTGAGGCTTATGTTGGTGAGTAGGATTGAATGTATGACATTGATATGTGTATGTTCATGATGATTGATAACTTGAATAAATGCTTGAAAAGTTGAATCATGGAGTGTTGATTGTAAATTGAGATTATTAATTTGAAATGTGGCTAAATATGGAAAAATTTGGTGGGTTAATGATTGGATGAGAGGTTAGAGATGTTTGATGCCGGGATAGCTGAGTTATGATTAATGTTGAGAATTATTATAGTTGTTGAGAATGGTTAGTATTGTTGATGGCTAATAATTGTTAATGAGAATGTTATTGGTGAAGGAATGAGGAGAATTATCTGTTAGAATGGACTATGTATATGCGTATGATTGAATGAGATAGAGGTGCTGGGTAAGAGGCAGTGGGAAATAACCACTCGCTCCGGGTATGGTTTGAGAATGAATGAATGAATGAATGAATGAACGAATGGTAATGATAATGAAACTGTGTTTATATATGTGACTCTGGGTAAGACGCAGTGGTGTTATCCACTTGCTCCGGATGAGGCTGCGGGTAAGACGCAAGGGCTGTGCTTTGTTGCCGCTTGCTCCGGGCCGAAAAAGTAACACTGCCTGGGTAAGAGGCAGGGTGAAGTTGTCCCCTGCTCCGGGTATGTGGGTAAATGCAAGGGTTGTGGCGTGATCCCACTTGCTCCGTGTTTGGTGTTTTGTCCAATAGTTAGCTACGAGGACATGTCGGGTTGGCTTTGCAATCGACAGATGAGACTCATCAGCCACTAGGACAGGCATGCATCATATGCATCTATATGTCTTGTTTGGATTGCCTAAGTAATTGCATAACTAAATGCTACTTGATTATCTGCTCTATTTGAATTCTATTTGTGATTTCTCTGTTTGTAATAATTGTGTTTGTTGCATTGGGTTCCGTTGGTGGTTGGAAGGTTTGGAGGAGTTAAAAAGGGGAGTTTTAGATAGCTCTGATGACCCTAAGCTAGTTGCCTGTTTTCTCTTTATGGTTTAGTTATATTTTAAGCTTTATTTATCTGTTGGAAGTTCTAGGATTGCCTCCGGCTTTCCCAGGAGATTATATATTAGATATGTGGGCACTGTTACCATGCTGAGAACCTCCGGTTCTCACCCATGTGGGTTTTGTGGTTTTCAGATGCAGGGCAGGCGGTACCTCGCTGAAGCATGCTGGAAGCTTCTGATGTTGCGAAGATATTTACCTTTTGAGTTTATTTTGGTTACATGTATTTGTTTAGATACTTAATATCTCCACCTGTTATATATATGTTGTATTTATTCCTCTTAGAGGTGATCTTGGAGATTCAGGTTTTGTCTTTTTTACTATATTATATATATATATAATTTTTATTTTAGAGGTCGTAGCGCCTCGCCACCTCTGTTTTACATCCTAGATGTAAGGCTCTGTGTGGTAGGGTGTTACAATTTTGAATTTTACAAAAAAAAAAAAAGACAATTGTTTCGGCACCATTTTAAAATTAGAGAGTACATTATCTTCTCATCATATGTATTATTGCATAATAGATCTTAGTTGTAATTTAAGAAAAAGTAATTTACTTCTTATTTCTGAATGATACTAAGTACTTGCCTTAAAAAATTTGTTGAAATGTGTTAAAGTAGGCCAAAATTATCTTTAATAACAATAATTACTCTTTTTTATTATTTTAGTTGTATTCTCTTTCATCCATTAATTTTGGATATGATTGAAGAAGAAATCATAGTATTGAGAATATTCAACTCCATTGATTTGTGGAGAGGAAAAAAATTCTAAAAGATGATGAAACACTTATTTGAGAAGAAAAGAAGTGCATAAAGTCTTGGATAAAATATGATAATAGAGAAAATCTTCAATTTCTCTGACTTGTTATTAATTCGTGCTTTTAAAAATTGAGTATTTATCTTTAATTTTGTTACATTTTCAATCATATATTTTGATTATGGCCTAGTTCATTAGACGACATGAAAATTGACTGATCTAGGACTAACAAGATTTAGAAATCTATGTGACATTAAGAATGAAATGTTTTATTATCACAAGAAGAATATTTCATTTATGAAGATGTTCTTAGCATACGCAGTTATATATATAGTTCAATCAATTTAAAATGCTTTATTTTGATATAATTTCTTTTACAATCTCATGTATTTGGCATATATTAATTAAGGTTTTAATAGTTCGTGCAGGATAAATTTTGAACAATGAAAAAGAAGTGTGTGGAATCCAATAACACCGATACTAAAAACATCAATGATGTTCTATACTATGAGTTGTTGGTGAATATTTTTAAGGCCTTTAATATTGTAGATCTTGCAATAGTATCAAGAGTGTGTAAAACTTGGCGTGAAGCTTGTAGTGATCCTAAACTTTGGCATAAGCTTAACCTTAGTGTACTCTGCTATAAGCCTTTTAACGTACCCAGAATGCTAGGATCTTAGAAAGATTCAAGTGAAGGACTGACTAAAGTCTTAAGGGGAATCTTAACTCAGAGCGAAGTAGGACACATTCCCTGTTTTATGTTCAATTACTATACTTACTTAAAAAACGAACACTTGCTCCTTGTTGCTGAAAGGTAACACTATTTTCAATTAATCTTTGTGCTCGAATTGCATAATTATATATGCTATATTATACATAAAGTGTATGTATGTCTAAAAAATTATGATAGGTGACTCGTTTGAGGTTTTGAGCACTTCATTTGTATGTTTTGATAGGTAATACTATTGAAGTAAAATTAAAAAAAAAAATTGTGTGTGTAGAGTATCGTTCTATACTCAATGTTTGGGATAAGTTTTAAGGTTTTTTCTAATATTTAAATCATTCTATTTAAGTTCCTATAGTTTTAAAATTGTCTCAATGTTGTCATGTCATTAATAAGCTGTTAACAAAATTGACAGTAGGACGAAATTGAGACGCTTTTAAAATGTTAGGAACTTAAATAGGACGAAAACGTTGAGAACAAAAACGATACATTACTCTTAGAAAAATGACTAAATCAAGTAAAATGATAGAGAAATTTAACGAAATAAATTGCGTTATAAAATAATGTAATTTTGGACCGAGCAGGGACGGACATACGGGAGACGAGTGGACGCCTCGACTCCCAATTTTTTAAAAAAAATTAATAGTAATAAGTTATTAAGTATGATTTATTTTTTTAATTTATTTAATACTTAGTCTAGTATAAATAAAAGTCTAGTCCAACCTAAATATTAATTATTTTTAATATCTAAAAAGTAAGTAACAATATTAAAAAATCTAAAAAAGATATTATTACTAATATTTTTTAATTAAATAAAAATTTTTAAATCCCATAAAGTGAATTCTTTTTCTTCTTGTGACCGTCTTTCTTAATTTATTTGGTATTAATTCTCTTTGTTTCAACTGCTACAACTGAAAGATCTTTTTCAGCTATAAATATTATGAAGAATGACTCAGAAACAAAATGAAAGATAAATTTCTTGCTAATTGTCTTTTAACTATATTGAAAAGAAAATTGTTGAAGAATTTGACACAGATTCTATTATCGATGAATTTTATGATACGAATAATCGACCACTTTGTTAGTAAAAAGTATACTTATATTTTTTGCACTTTAAAATATATTTTCTATCGGTATATTTTTGTAATACATCTTGTATTATATAATTTTTTACATAATTTTTTAATATTATATATGTTATTGACCCCCTATAATAATATTTTTGGATCCGTCCTTACTTGCAGGGCACAGGAACATGCGATAAACAAATATTGGAACACGGTGGACTTGCAGAGTGCCAAAGCATCATAGATTCATCTGCACTTGCAATTCAAACAATCCAGTTAGGCTGATTTTTATCAAATTTGACTGATTTTCTCTGGTTAAGAACCTGAAACAATCTTGACTTTGGACCAGATTAATTTAGGGTCTAATTCACCGATTTTTTAATCAATCGACTTATTCAGTCTAAATTTTACAACTATAATTCTAATAAATATATAATAATTTAATTTTTTGATATATAATTTTATAGATAAAAAATTTAATATTTTTTTACCTTCTATAATAGGAATACAAAATATAAAAATGTCGCTAATATGTTATGATTAACCACATAGTTGCAGTATAGAAATTAGAAAGTATTCCATAACCAACGTCAGTTTTTAAATGAATGATACGTGACAAGATTAATCCAAAAACTTGGTTATTTTAAAATATATGAAAACGATAAAATTCTGTTGTCATTTGTTATTACCTGAATCCTGATGCATGAATCCATCAAAGGAGAAAGGATCTAGATCTGGAAGAAGTTATGGTTTATCATATTAAACATTATAACCAAAATGGTTATGATTTTTTAATTCTTATAACATATTCAAAAAGATATAATAATTTTATGATTTACCATATCACTACAACAGAGGCGCTGTTTAGCGGCGGTTTTTTTTCCCAATTAGCGGTGGTTTTAAACCGTCGCAAAATCAAAGGCCGGCGGTTTAGTGGACCGCCCTGGTTATGGGCGCCGGGATTAGGTTTTGCGGCGGTTTCCAGCAACCGCTGGTATAACTGCCGCTGAATCAGTATTTTGTGGCAACTACATTTAGCGGCGGTTTTAAACCGCCGCGATATACAAGTATTAGGATTTAGTCCATTTTTTACCGGCGGTTACGAACCGCCGCAATGTTATTACGTTTTTTAATTTATGACTATTTGCGGCGGTTATAAAACCGCCGCTATTTTCAATACAAATTTTTTAAAAAAATTCTTGTAAAAAACACTGATTTTTTTGGTTTAATCTTAAAGATAATTTTTTTTCCTTTTTTGGATTTTTTAATGCTATAAATCTATTCTTCATCTATTGAATAAAAATTTGTGGCAAAAATAACAAAATTAACTGGAAAACAAAATAATATCTTGATAAAAATATCAACATAATAAATCTCTTGCTAAGAATTGCATAATGATATTCAAAAAAATGTTTGCTTCAAATCAAAATAAGTCCAATCCTAGGATTCTATTTTGTCTCTGTCCTTCCACGGAATTCATCTATGCGATACTATTGAGTAAACAATCTGCATAAGGATAAATAACAATGTTTTAGTCTAATTAAACAATCAAACACACACTTAAGTCAGTGATATATATGACTTTTGATACTTAGTTATAAAATACTACCAAGTTAGTATTGTTTTTTTTTTTCTATACTAACCTTGCTATTGTCAATATTCGATGGCGGTAAGTTTCTCCTTGATGTATACATTGGTTTTTCTGCTTTATAAAAGCAAAATCTGGATGGCTGAATTTACAAACATAATGTGACTGATCTTAAATCCTAATCAATGAAAATTAGTTAATGAAGTATTTTTGGTAGGAAACAAAAATATAATTATAAACTTGCTGCTAGATTATGATAAACATGACACTTACATATTCGGTGAGGAAAAAATTTGCCTCAAAGAGTGATCTGATTGTCCCTATATCCTCCCAATAGTCATTGAAGAGAAAAGCCTGCAAAATATTAGGGAAAATTATTAGTTATAAGATTAAAAAAAAAGACAAAATAAAAATTGAATTATGAGAAAGTCCAAATTAGCGGCACGAAATTGACTTTAGTATAAAATTGAATGCACAATAATATTATTCCTATAATATTTATACAAATCGTAATTTTTATATAAATCTTATTCATTTATAATCTTATTCTTTTAATCTTTATTAGCATAAGGTATACTGAAAGGAGAAAGCCAATGACAAAGGTAATGGTAAATCAATAAATAAACAATTTTTCAAAATAAAATTGTTTAGTTAGCCGAAGATTATTTGTTCTTTTCCCTTATACATTTTGATCAATCAACTAATGAAGTGAAACCGCAAGCATAAGCCATGTGAAGCATGCTTAGTTACTCAATCAGATGCATCACACATGCTTTATATATACTCTCCCATACTTTTATAACACTTTCTATAAAGAAATGGAAGAAACTAAAACATTAACCAGAGTTAAAGGGGGATCTATAACAACAATTATGTATGTTTGCAATTTGCATAGTAATATCATCACAAATGCCTAATGCTAAATAAAACAGCCAACGAGAATTATGAGAAAGACAAAGAAAGAAAGAGAGAGAAGATTCAAGATTAGAAGAATAATTTCAAAACCCACATAAAACTAGGTTACTGATCCTAAGGCCTAAGCCAATGATAGAGGCTACATGATCTACCACAAACTTCAAGCAAAATCTATACTAAAACTTCTCCTTAAACATGCTGCACCTTTACACAGTCACAAAAATTACAATGGATAACAGAGTGTGTTGTGTGAGAAACATAAAATGCAATGAAATATTCATACACTTGAGTAATTTGACGGCTCTCATGATTTCCCCAGGTAAGTGTAATTCTATCCCTGTAGCGAACTTTCAAGGCCACCAGAACTGTAACAGTCTCCACAGAATAGTGCCCACGATCTGCATTAATTAAGCGATTAACATGAGAAATGCAGTAGCTTCATATATTCAAAGGCTACATAATGTGATCTTCGATATTGCCAAAGGAAACATCCTATTATAACATTCTTCAATGAATCTATTACATTTAAGTTGTTCAACATAATGTCCTTCACGGAAGTTGAGACCATTATAGCTAAATATTTAACTCCTGCTTAGGGGCTTACTTTCTGCCGTAAAAAACCAAAAGGTTTTCACTTATAGACTACGATAATTGAAAATGTATCAATCTTTAATCCAATTTGTATCACTCAATAAAAATAGAACACAACTTGTACTTATTATGTCCTCAGCAAAATAGCAAAAGGATAACATGGACATCAAAAGTTTTGGTCCTCACTGAAAACATCCTAGAAAAGCATCTCATGCCATCATCATTCCAATGATTAAGAGAAAACTATATAGAAAATACACCAATCTAGCTATTTATAATTCACTCCACATTCATTACTCAAATATGATAAATGGATAAATACAAATATTTAGCTTGTCTCACCTTACTGCCCATAGTGTAAAAGAATAACTACACTCCCATTACAAGAACTCAAGAACTGTGAATGCATTTTTCTTACACAAATATGATAAATGGATCACCTGCAAATTGATGCATATATGTAAATACTTCGAGCCAGCTTTCAGCAACTTCCTCTTGACCATCCTTCCTTATAAGTCGTTTGAACAAACCATACTTGTATCTTAGACCAAAACCCCATGCATGGTAATTCAATGTTGCCAAGGAGTTCACAAAGCAAGAAGCAAGGCGGCCTAATCCTCTGTTCCTAAGGGTGGCATCTGGCTCCTGCGGATTGGATTATACATCTATTTACTCTATAATAAAGCTCAAACAAATTACTGAATACTGACAGTAGCACCAAAAAAATGTAAAGTTTGAGATAGTGTTTATAAGAATTCAATTCAATCAATGTGCCAATTAGAAATATATTACACAGCAGCTTGCGAAAGTGTTTCCACATGTCCTGTAATATGTAAAATGGTAGACTAAGGGCCATCAACGTGGCCTAATAACAATCCCTAATAACCAACTGAACAGTTATAAAGTCAAGAGAGATACTAACAAAAAGTGGCAGAAGTTGTATCTTGGGACTTTTAAAACATATTTAAAACACTTGGCATATTGTCGAACACTTGGCATGCAAAAGCATAAACAACACAAAATAGTATTAACAAACATTCTTTGCAACACCAATTCAAAATTCAGCACCAATGACATGATTAAGAATTAAGAATAAAATTAAATTAAAAAATAAATTTATTTAAAATAAAAATTATACAATTAAAAATAATTTATTTAGATGTGATTAATTAAATTTTAAATTAAAAAATAAATTTATTTAAAATAAAAATTATACAATTAAAAATAATTTATTTAGATGTGATTAAAAAATAATTTATGTACCATCTACTCTAAAAATTGATATTATTAACGGATAAAACTAAAATTTATTTCTATGTATCGTTTTTGTCCAGCCCATTAATTAAAAAATAATTTTTATTTTTAACTTTAAAATTCGAAAATCAGAATTGTGAGATTTTTTTCAACTAATATTCTCTCTAGTGTCTTTAGATATTATTTCTATTAAGATAAAAACATAGAAGGGCATCGGAGGTTAGATTAAGAACTTTAAGTCAAGTTGTAGAATATAAAGTTGTAGCATTAGGATACAAAAGTTACGGCGAAGCTTTTTATTCTTCAGGTTGGTAAATCTAGGATAATAAAGTGTATTTACAAAGAGTTATGCTACATGTATACTAAAATTAGTCATTAAAGTTAGCTATTAATATAAAATATATGTTAAAAAATAAATATACATTAAAAATAAATTAAACTATACATATATTTATACACAAATATATTAATGACTGATTTTAGTAGATGATTTTGGTGTACAATTTTTTATCTAGAAAAGTCTTCCACGCTCAAATGAGTAATAATAATCTAAATTAAAAGACATAAGAATTAGGAATAAATTAAACACTTTAAATATGTGTTAAATTATTTATTTATAGTATTTGAAAAAAGGATTTTAAAAAAAATTGAATAAATTCATATAAGATTTTACGTGAATATAATCATTATTTACCAACTTTCTCATTATTATTATTATTACTACTGCTGAGGTAAAAGTTTCTCATGTGTTATATTTTTTGGCAGGACTCCAAATCTAAAAATATTAGTTCTACCTGCCATATGCAATTTATAAAAAGAAGTAATTAAACATGCAATTAGTTTATGGATAGGACTTGAATCCATCACAATTACCTGCATGATCAATCATAAGAACATTTTTCCTGCAATTGGCAAATACTGCAAAGGAATCACCGGTCTAAAATTCACTACTGGCTTCAAAATGGATCATGCTAGAGCCTTGATCGAACATACCCCAAATCTCAAGTTCTTGAGCCTTCAATCCATAATAGTGAGCTTTAGAACATTGTACTGTGTGCTTGAGAACTTGAAGCATTTGGAGATTATTAACCTCTGTCATAGTCTCATTATAGACAAGCCTGACACATCAAACTGGGTTGTTTTGTACATTTTTCACCAATTGCAACATCATCAATGGCCGCTCCTCCATCGTTTGAGAAAGATTCTAACTTGTCAAAGTAATAACGGGTGTGTCACATGCAAGAATAAGATGACTGGTCAAAACTATCTGACCAAGAAAGTATTATATGAATCCTTTGAATAAATTATATGATCATGAATGAAGAAGCTTTAAATAAATGTGGTTATTTGAACATACACAATTTGAATTACTTTCATGGAAGTAGCTATTATGAATTACTGTTATTCTTGTTTTGGCATAAAGATATGAGTATCTATGTTGGATCATTTATATTCTTATATGCAAAATTAGCTGTTATATTCGGAAAAATGAAATAGTCTTGCTAATATGTAAGAATGGCAATGAAAAAAAGTGAGCACATATTTCAATACGAGCAATGTTAGGGGACTAATAACTTTTGTGATTGGTAGCCATTAATGATGATTTAATGGTGTGAGATTGGTATGAGATTTCATCTAATAACTCACATTTCTCTGCTGGTTACATGCTGGCCAAAATTCAATAAAATTGCTGGCCCCTAGACTTTTCCCTTTCAATACCATACATGTTCCAAATATTAACTATCTATTCCATTAGTACTCCTTCTATTATTTGTAAAAATTTTATTTATTGTATCAAATCTATATTTGTCGCGAGTACCTTATATATATATATATATGTTAGAATTTTTATTCTAATTATGGTCCAATTTGTTAATATAGAAATTAGTTTGGGTGGTATTGTAATTATTCATTATTATATTGACAGTTGGTCTGTTCTTTGATGGAAAGAACACGACTGTTCATCATAAACTTTATAAAATTTGGGTCTCTAATTCTGATCATAACAACAACAAAAAATACACCTTGATTCCATCAGGCTCTCCGTGATTCAAGAATTGGAAGTTCCAAATTAAATCAAAGAATTTATTGGCAATGGCTGGAGGTACGTAAATTATTGGTTTTATAAAGAAATTCTAACATGTGGTATCAGAGCAAAATTGTCTCTGCCTTGCCATTTAAAAATTTGATTACTGTGCATTATTTTGATAAATTATTTTCAAAAGAAGAATGTATAGTATGAATTTTGAAATAAGTAAGAAAAATCATTGAAAGTTAAAGTTGACGTACCATAAGAAGAGAGAATAATAAATAATATTCTCAGAAAGAATCTTTTAAATTTGTGTCGTAGTTGTTCTTCGTAATAGTATAATTTTCCATGATTCCCATGAGTTTTCTTATTCTTGAATTAAAAAAAAAAAGAGAGAAAAAATGGAAGACGGTGGAAGAAAGAAGACAGAATAAACTTGTTTCAATGGATGAATGTGCAAGAGGAAGGAAGGCTAATTCAGGAACTTGGTGAAAGTGCACTATTAGTGACAAATGAGGGTGGTAAAAAGTAAGCTCATAAGAAGAAAGGAAAGTTTATTGTATCCCATCCTATGAAGAAAGAAGGTGCACGGTGTTTCTTTTGTAAAAAGAAAGGACACATGAAGAAGGAGTGCCCTTTAAAGTTTGGCTTGAAAAGAAAGGTACTAACCTTTGTAATCTTATTCCTTCAGGGTGTTTTGAATCTAATTTTGTTGAAATATGTCATGACACTTGGTGGATTGATTCTGGTGCTAAAATTCATATTTCAAATACCATGCAGGGTTTCATAAGGAAAAGGAAACCGATAGGAAGTGAACTGAGCATCTATATAGGCAATCGGATGCGTTCACGTGTGGAAGCTGTTGGAACATTTAGATCCACAAGAAAGGAAGTTGGACCCAAGGACGATAAGTGCCTATTTTATCGGCTATGCAGAAAAGTCTAAGGGTTACAGATTTTATTGTCCCTCCCATTCAAGTAAAATAGTTTAATCTAGAAATGCAAGGTTTTTAGAGCATGATGTGGAAAGTGGGAGAAATCATCCTCTTAAAGTTGTTGAGAATGATAATGTTTATCAAACCTCTCCATGTACAAGAATGATTGTTCAATACAATGCCCATACAAATAGGGTCAATATAGAACAACCTATTACTAATGTTCCACATCATGAAGATAATGTTCAAGTAGATCATATGGTGGAGGATCAAACTCTTCATAATGAAAATGTTGTTCAAGAACATATTGCTCAAGAGCAACTTCAAGAAGAGGGAGAACCTGTTATGCCACTACCTTTACAAGAGGTTGATGATGTAACATTAAGAAGATCAACAAGAATAAGAAAGTCTGCAATTTCTAGTGACTATGTAGTGTATCTTGCTGAGTCTGACTATGATGTTTGTGATAAAAATGACCCAACGACGTTTTCACAAGCAATGGAAAGTCGTAATTCCAATTTCTGGCTAGATGCTATGAAGGATGAAATGAATTCTATGGCAGATAACTAAGTTTGGGATCTTGTAGAATTGCCTGATGGGAAAAAGGCCATTGGCTGTAAATGGGTATTTAAAACCAAGAAGGATTCATCAGGCAATATTGAGCGCTACAAGGCTCGACTTGTTGCCAAAGGATTTACTCAAAGGGAAGGAGTTGACTACAGGGAAACCTTTTCTCCTGTTTCAAAGAAAGACTCTTTCCGCATCATTATGGCATTGGTAGCACACTTTAACATGGAATTGCATCAAATGGATGTGAAAACGGCCTTCCTTAATGGAGATTTGGAAGAAGAGGTCTATATGAGACAACCCGAAGGGTTTATCTCAAGTGTTGGTAAGGAGTTAGTTTGCAAGCTTAAGAGAGCAATGTATGGTCTTAAGCAGGCTTCCCGACAGTAGTATTTGAAGTTTCACAATGTGATTTCTTCATTTGGATTCATTGAAAATATTTCTGATTGGGCTTAAGATTATGGATTGTATCTCTAGGCCATTAAGAATATATTGTGACAATTCAGCTGCTGTATTTATGGCTAAGAATAATAGAAGTAGTAGTCGAAGTAAACACATCGATATTAAGTACTTAGCCATTAAAGACCGAGTTAGGTCTAATGAGGTATAGATAGAGCATATTAGTACTAAACAGATGATAGCTGATCCTTTGACAAAAGGCATGCCACCAGGATTGTTTAAGGATCATGTTACTAGTATGGGTTTATGTTCTGTAACGTCACTTATATGACTCATGTTATATTATATGACATATTTGGATATGAAATTCCTATTATTGTTTGTTTCTCATTTGGTCAGTATATATGCGCATACATGATTGAGAATGACAAATAAAATTCAGTGAAGGACCTAGAATAAGCATTGGGCTTATTCCTACAGAAATACCACATGAAGAGTTTATTCAGTTAGGAGATATTACGTTGTAATACATAGAAGGTAATACTCGATTAATGAGAAACTACCGCTATGATTCGTGTAATTTGTCTTAATTGTTTAAGCATAGTATGTAATTACAAACTATACGTAACAAATGTTGGACCAAGTGGGAGAATGTTAGAATTTTTATTCTAATTGTGGTCCAATTTGTTAATATAGAAATTAGTTTGGGTGGTATTGTAATTATTCATTATTATATTGACAGTTGGTCTGTTCTTTGATGGAAAGAACACGACTGTTCATAAACTTCATAAAGTTTGGGTCCCCAATTTTGATTACACAATAACAAATAAACACACTTTGATTCCATATGAGTTTGTGATTCAAGAATTGGAAGTTTCCAAATTAAATCAAAGAATTTATTGACAATGGCTGAAGGTACGTAAATTACTGGTTTTATAAAGAAATATAACACAATGCTGAGGTATATGCTTTGTAGCAATATGTTGTTGTTGAAGCATGGGATGTCCCACGTCAGAGTTCTCTGCAATGTATGATATAAGATAAGAAAGGTCTTGTTAATGGCCAAACAAATGATGAAGGCAGCATGAAATTTGATTCATCCAAAGTGTATAGATATGTTTTGTAGGCACCTTTGTGGATAGAATAATGGAGCTTTCTTTTTTTTCCAGCTATCTTGAACAATCTATTTCGCCTTGCTTCTTTTGCATTCTCAACTCCTTGGTCTGGCAAATTCATCTTTGTCCTTCTATGGTGAATGTGTGGTTGTTGTGGTAACAATGGTATGAAAGAACTCTACCACTATTTCATTATTTGGGAGGTTGCTTGATATTTTTTTATTTTACATGTGTCAATTGTCATGTTATTGGAGACTTCAATTTCTGATACACCTAAAGGTGCACTGTCGCACCATGGTTAGGATGCCTCGATCAGCGTGGTACAGGCCTTCTCTGGAAGAAAAATTTTTTAAACTAAATAAATTGATCATGTTAGCTGTACTTTTTTGGAGGCAAGCTGCATTTGTCTATCCTAAAAAAATAAAAGTGCTAAAATGATCATATAAATTATAAATATAATAATTAAAATCATCAAACTAAATTACAAATTCTATTTAAGCAGTCTTAAAAAGAATTTAAATTCATCAAACTAAATTTATCAAATTCAATAGTCTGTTTCATCAAAATTTAAGTTTCGGAGGTGTGAGACGACTACGGCTCAAACCCACTCCATACCGAAACAATTATCATAAGGTCTTACTCATATTTGTCCCTAAATTTAGCCAACTATTGAAACATTATAAGAAATTACTGAAATAGCATCTGATTTTAGCAATCAACAAAATCAATTGCTAATAGTGACCAATTATTTTTTTATACCCAAAAAAATGTTGGTCGCTAATTTCTAATTTAGCAATTGATTTAGAGACCGCCACCAAAATAATTTTAGTTGGTCACTAAATTAGGAATTAGCGTACGAATTTAGTGACCAATATTTTTTGGTAATAAAAAAACTATATCAGTTGCAAACTTGATCGCTAATTTTATCATTAGCAACCAATTTAAAGACTAACATAAAAAATAGCTGAAAATATGTTATTTGCTAAATTGGTTGGTCTCTAAATCGGTCTTTAATGATAAAATTAGTGACCAATTCAACGACTAAATAAAAACTAAGGTGATAAAGCAGTTGATCGTAAAAAACGGTTGCTAATTTTAACATTAGCGGCCGATTTAGTGACCATCATCAAAACTAAGCTAAAAATTGTTGGACACTAAATCGGTTACTAAGGAGTTGGTTTCTAAATCCGTCGTTCATAATAAAATTAATTACTGATTCAGCGACTAATTAAAATATAAGGGGATAAAGTAGTTGGTCGCTAAAATCGGTTGCTAATTTTATCACCAGTGACCGATTTAGCAACCAACATAAAAGATTTGCTGAAAAATTATTAGTCTCTAAATCGGTTGCTAATTCATTAGCGACCTACAATACAAGAAAAACGTTGAGTCTCGTCAGTTTTACCATCGTCCCAGGGTTGACGGTATAAACAGCGCCGAAAATTCGTTACTGGCAAATTTTTTTCATCCGACGCTAAGTACCAATGGATTTTCTGTCGATGTTTTCAATGGATTTGTCGAGACTGAGTTGACGATTACTGTCGGATTAATCTGATGGTAAGTTTGGTGCCATTTGAAGTGAAATAGCGTCAAAGCGATCATCGAATTAATCCGACGGTATTATTTTTTAATTTTTTTATTTTTTGGGCACTAATAAACAACAATTAGTAGTCAAATTAAGTTAACAAAATTATTAGCAGAAATATAAAATTAGCAGAAATTAACAAATTATTTTGTTAAAAATAAATGGTCTAAAATACAAAATAATGCCACAAAGTAGAGTACAATGAAATAGACAAAGAAAAAAAAATAAAACCCCAACCTCTATAAATCTCGGTAATCGTCATCGTCGTCGTCGTGGTCCCCCTGCTGAGGCGGCAGAGAAGGTGCTGACGTAGGTGCCCCACCAGCAGCGTTGCTGCATCTGCTATCGCAACCGATCGAGCTACTCCAGTTTCTCTGTCAGGTCTGAGTTGATGGCAACGGCTCCTCTACGCGTGCAAGAGGGTCGTTGTACCTTTGCTCGGATTGCTCCATTTGCTGGTGAAGCTCCTGTGTCAGCTTCTGCACCTCATCCCTCAAGTCAACAACCTCCTGGGGATCGGCAAGGCTGGTGGCAGAGACAGAGGTAGAGAAATCTGCCAACGCGGAGGAGTGGAGGCCACTGACGAAGAACGACCCCAACCCAAATTGACGATTGTTGTGGGGCTCAGAGGTGGTCTCGCGCCAGATCTGATCAGGATCTACCATTGAGGTTTCAGAGCCGGCTTTGTCATTCCCACCAGGAGGCTAAGATTGCTGGGTCGCGGCCTCCAACCTCTGCGTCTAATCATTATGTGTGTCAAAGCACAAAGCTTGGAAATGAGTAACAAGAAGATGAAAAAATACCCAATAATAGAGCTGCAGTTCGAAGCAAATTTCTCCCTCTGCAAACCTCCAATCAAAATCTATACCGTTCAAAATGAAGAACAAAATAAGATAAAGCTACAATTCGAATTTCATGCCGATCTAACGGTGATCAAATGAGAAACTATTGTTTAAAATCTGTTACTCTACACTAAAACGGAAATTCTGTTTTTTTCTCTTCTCTCTCACTTTGTGGTAGGGATGCCAAAACTCTCTGAAGCGTGGGAACTGCCCCAAATGGGGACCCAAAGACCGAAAATTTTTTCTGCGGAGATGGGGGCCAAAATTCCTTCGAGACACACGTGGGGACTCGAGCAGGGATCTTGCCCTATCTCCGCTAATCTCTGAATTATTAAATTTACTTAAATACCCTTAATAATTTATTTCTAATATAAATGATTTAGTTATTTCACATACCATAAATATATATATATATATTGAAAAATCTAACCTTAATTTCAAAAGTATCTTCCCTTCTCTCCATAACACTACATCGTCCCACTCTCCAATCACCCTAGAAGGCCAAAACTCGCAAATTCCAATCTCCCATAGCGTCACAACCATACCCCTCACCACTCCTGCTCAGTGCTCATCGTGTCGTTACCCCCTCGCCAACTCATTATCTGTGATCGCATCGTCCTTTCCCTTTTCACTGTTATGTGACTGTGTCTTTGTATGCTATAATAATATTTTTTTATTTTTTATTAGAACTTTCATATAAATGATCAATATAGGAAGATGAAAAATGAGCCCTACTGAAAATGAAAATTCGAAAAAAATAGGGATGGAGGACAATATTCTCCTACGGTGGGATTGGGGCAGGGACGGGGAGCAAATCTAGGGGCAGAGACGGGGAGCGAGAAAGTATCCCCACCTCTACCTTGTCCCGTTGCCATCTCTACTTTGTGACTGCTTTCTCTCACTCTCAAATTCCCCAAAAACTCTTATTAGGATAGTGACACAAGAGTACAAAAAATACTAAAAAAATAAAATTTAGATCTCACAAAAGAGAAAAAAATCCAACAAATTAGACACTAATTATTTTACTTCTTTTGTTTTCTCTCATCAGTTATGACCGAAAAAAGATAATGCTACATTATTTAATAATAAAAACAAATTAAATTAGTTGTTTAATTCTATTAAATGCTGTTTTTTTTCCGTTGAATGCATTATATTTAAAAACAAAAATGGTATATGCACATTTAATATTAGTCACCAAATTATTTTTTATATATATATATATATATATTTTAAATATATATTTTATATTTTAATATATATTTTTTAAGGATAATTGATTTTATGGTTAATTTTTTATGTACACCTAATATAATTAATTTATTAATTGGTAAATGTATTAAAAAAATTTAAAACGATAGTTATAACTGACTAAAGGTTGTAATTGTAAATTTTTCTGTTGACCAATTATTTTTTTGTTTTTGTAAATTTTTAGTTAAACAGGATATTCAATTTTATAGAATTTTATAAGGTGTTGACTAGTTCTCTATAAATTACATAAAGTTTAAATTTTAGTTTTTTTCGGTCTTTTGTTCATCACAAATCAAAGAGAGCGACATAGGAGGTATGCTTAATTATTTTTTTTTCTCGTTATATTTTATTTTAGTCTATCCATGATTGTATCCCTCACCTTGGAGACTTGAGCTCCACAATTTTATCTATATCTTTTAATAAATTTTTTTGTTTCGTGAAAAAATTGATTATACATAAATATTGTTAAATCATATTGTTTGAAACTTTTTTTCAAGTCAAATGTTTCATCCATTCATGAATATATGTTTATGTTTATTTTGAATTTTACATGAATTAAAAAAAAAAAAAAGACAATTGTTTCCCCATCATTCAAAATTTGAGGGTACATTATCTTCTCATCATATGTACTGTTGCATATTAGATCTATTTTGCACATTTTTTAATGATTTTTTTTTCAAAAGCTCAAAGTGAAAATAAGAGATACATAAATAGTTATATATCAAACATGTCTCTTTACGTAAGAGTATCTTTTTAAATTTGTGTGAATTTTTTTAAATTTCTTACCGCTTTTTAGATTTGTGTGAATTTTTTCTAAATTTATTTTATAAATTTTTTTTATTTATCTTATACTAATTCTTTTTTGCGTTCGACAAAAAATGAACTCTAAAACTTTCAATCATAGAGAAGTTAAGATATTATGTCATGAACCACTTTTTTAAAAGTTTAAATTATTAGAAAAAGACATATATGAATAATTATATCTGCAATATTTAATACATGAAATAATCATATACATGTAATCAATCCAACACAAAGTTAAAGTTTGGATAAAAATAAACTTTTGAAACATACATTAAATATACTTTATAAGATTTCGCAAGTATTTTTCAAGTTCTAAAGTTATATACCAAAGAAAATGATGCAATAAATTAATTAACTAAAGTTTAATTCAAAATAATCAATCTCGCTAGGTGAACAATGAGAGATACGAACAACGTGAACAATGAACTGTATTTCAGGTTCACTAACCATTCAAAATAAGGATTATATCCAATTACTTAAAATTTTGATTTTTAAAATTAAAATTAACTTTTTTTTAACCAATTATTTAGGTTGTTCAAAAAAAGTGTTATTCTTCCTATATTTTCTCTATTTGATAATATACTATGATGCACGGATATTAACACGTATATGGGACACGACACGACACTAGACACGCCGACACGCTAATTTTAAAATCTTATAAGACACGGAGACACACATACATATAAAATATAAAGTATTTTTTAGATAAATCGTAATAATATTTTGATTTTTTTTTTTTTTGAAAACAAAAGAGCTCGACACAGTAGAGTGGAGCAACAGAAACGTATAACAAAAGTAGACAATCAACTCCTAAGAACACTGAAAGAAGAAACTCTCCATGTCATCTTCGGCATAGCCATCAACAACATGAAGAGACACCTTGCCACTCATCGTAGTTAACCATGGACATGTTGACGATTTTCTCTACACCGTTGCTTTTATTTTGAAAAATTCTCCTATTCCTTTCCATCCAAATGTTCCATGTAATCGCACAAAAGCACCTTAAACGCTGCTTCCGGTCCTCCTTTCTCCGTGGCTCTTCTGTCCAACTAAGAAAGTGGTCTTTCAGCAAGCCCGGAAAAGACCATAGGCGGCCAAGCACAGATAGCCAAGCACTCCACACCTGCCAAGCAAAATCACAGCCAAGAAACAAGTGATGGACATGCTCAACCTCCTTGTTACATAATACACAACTGTTATCATCATGGTTGAGTATCCCAAATCGACTTAGCCTCTCCTTAGTATTCACCCTACCTGTTAAGACAAACCAAACAAACAGCTCCACTCTTGGCGGAACTACACATTTCCAAATGGACTTAGTGAAGCTGTAACTGGTTATATCCTCTGGTAGCGTTCCTTCTTGTATCACCTGCACAAAAGAGTTAGTCGAAAAAATACCAAGCCTATCATATTTCCACACCACTCTATCCTCTCTATTATATACTAGCCTCACAGGTCTCAGAGTCTCATGTAATTGACTCAGAAGATCCAACTCCCACTGAAATAGCTCTCGCCTCCAAAGAAAATTCCAAATCTACTCTAACCTATCCCAAAACCCACAATCCCCAATAACCGAACCACACTGGTTTGAAACAGAGAAGAGCCTGGGAAATCGATCTTTCAGAGATCCACAATGTAACCATACATCCTCCCAAAATCTAGTCTGGTGACTGTCACCAATCTCCATGGATAGACCTGTAATTATCTTATCCCTTATATGTTGCTCCTTTATTTGTAACTGATATATATCCTTCCAAGGTCCTCCTCTGGTAGGTAGCACTTGAGTGGACAGCAGCTCATTTGGCTTCAAATTATTACAAGAGCAGACTACCTTTTTTCACAAAGGGCATTCTTCCTTCGCAAAGCGCCACCACCACTTAAACAAAAGGGCGGTGTTCCGAACCATAGCACCTCCAACTCCCAAACCACCTAGTTTCTTTGGAGCCTGCACCAAATCCCATCTTACCAACGCCATACCATTCCTCCAATCCTCCTTGCTCCAAAGAAATCTTCTCTGTAAAGAGATCAATTTCTCTGCCACCGCCTTTGGCATCTTATACAAGCTCAGATAATATCTTAATAAATAATAATATATACTATTTCTAAATTTATTTTAAGAATATATGTTAAGAATAAGATTGAACACGTTGATACATGATGGTATTTAGGTGTGTCCGAAAAATTTTTTATTTTTTATTAAGACACAATTGCACACATACAGCAGACACGCGTATTGGACGAGTGTTAATGAGTGTCGTGTCCAAATTATATCGGGCACATGAATACGTTAACTCAGTGAAATATCTGTACTTCATAGATAATATATAAGAAAAAATAACTTACCTCTGATTTCTGAATGATACTAAGTATTTGCCTTAAAAAATTGTTGAAATGTGTTAAAAGATAGGTCAAAATGCAATAATTACTCTTTTTAATTATTTTAGTTGTATTCTCCTTCATCCATTAATTTTGAGGTATGATTGAAGAAGAAATTAATAGTCAATTCCATTAATTTGAGCAGAATTTTTTTTTTTAAAACGAACACTTATTTGAGAAGAAAAGAAGTGCATAATATAAGGTCTTGAGTCAAATATGATCATAGAGAAAATCTTCAATTTCTCTGGCTTTGTTAATTCGTGTTTTTAAAATTTGTGTATCTATACGACATAAAAATTAACTGATCTATGACTAGTAAGATTTAGAAATCTATATGACATTAAAATGAAACATTTTATTATTACAAAAAGAATATTTCATTTATGAAGATATTCTTAGCATACGTAGCTATATATGTAGTTCAATCATCAATTTAAAATGCTTTATTTCCATATAATTTCTTTTACAATCTCATGCATTTGACATACATTAATTAAGGTGTTAATGATTCATGCAAAAAAACTTTTGAACAATGAAGAAAAAGTGTGTGGAATCCAATAACACCGATGCTAGAAACATCAATAATGTTCTATACTACGAGTTGTTGGTGAATATTTTCACAATAATGTTAGGAAACTAAGAGGGTACCAGCCAAAAATTAGTCAAATGCCTCTGGATGAATCCAAAACTTCTACGTGGATGGTGCTTATGCTAGGCAGCTGGATGTTTCTTCTACTAAGTATCAGAATGTTTCTTTTTCATACTAAATAGATGTTCTTTTATATATTTTTTGAATTTTTTTTGTATTGTAAATGTGAATGTTTCGATGTCTTTAAGAATTTCATAATGTTTTTTAATTTTTATAGATATCTAATTATTTTTGTCAAAATATAACTGGATATTTCTTTTGTTAAGCATTAGGATATTTTTTTCATATTAAATGAATATTTTTTCTATATTTTTATAATTGTTCATGATCTCAAATCTTCATTCACTTGAAACTATGGTAGATTATTTTAGCTGCTTGAAACCTTCACTTGCCATGGAAGAGTCAACGCCTTTATTATGAAGTCTTTCATATTTCAACCTATCTACAATGGTGTATCTTCTAGCTAGTTTCAAGCAAACAATTCCTGTAAGTATGTGAAGAGAACAAGGTTGAATAAATACAAAATAACCTTCACTGTTGCAAATGAACATAGGTTATATGATGCGATCAAGTACGGTGGAGGAGTGACGACGGCGACACAGCTTGAGTTATGGGGTGAAGACGGTGGAGGAGGTAGGCGGCTATGCTTTTTGGGAGAGAGAAAAGGAGGACGGCGCTAGTTGGAGAGGGAAGGAGGGTAGTGAGACTGAAGGCTCACTGGGTCTGTTCCATGATTTTCTCCTTGAATATCACTAACGTATCTCCCATTCAAATTTGAATGTGGTTAACAATAATTTAAAAAATATTTTAAATTATAAATTAATAAAACTAATTATAATTAATTAAATTGTTCTATTTTTGACTAATTAGGAATTGGTTCCATATATTTTTCCATATTTTCATGGTCCTTAATGTTATAGAGCTTGCAACAGTATTAAAAGTGTGTAAAACTTAACGTGAAGCTCGTAGTAACCGTAAATTTTGGCATAAGTTTGATCTTAATGTACTTTAATTTGCTATATGCCTTTTAACCTACCCAATATTCTAGGATCTTGGAACCACGAAGATTCAAGTGAAAGAATGACAATTGAAAATAGGACATATTCGCTGTTTTGTGTTCTATGCTTACATAAAGGTCGAACAGTTGCTCTTTGTTGCTGAAAGATAACACTACTTTCAATTGTTTGTGCTCAAATTGCATAATTATGCTATATTATATTATATACATAAAATATATGTATGTCTAAAAATTATGATAAGTGACTGGTTTTAAACATTTCGTTTGTGTGGTTTGATAGGCGTAATATTATTGAAGTAGAGTTTTTTTAAGATTATTTTTTTATTTATATTAATAGGAGATGAGACTAATTTTTTCTTTGGACAGTAATAATATAAGATTTAGTTTTTCAACTAATATTCTCTCTAGTATCTTTACATATTATTTCTAGTAAGATAGAAATATATAATGGGTGCCAAAGTATATAGATTAAGATAACTTCAAGTGGAGTTGTAGAAAATAAAATTCTAACATCAACATATGAAGCTGCGGCAGAATTTTTTATTCTCCAAGTTAGTAGATCTAGGATAATAAAGTGTATCTACAAAAGATTTTGACACTCAACTCGGTAATAATCTAAGACTAAGAGAGATAATTATGGGCAGGATTCCAAATCTAAAAAGGTTTGTTCTACCTGCCTTATGCAACCTAGCAAAAGAAGCAATTGAACATGCAATTAGTTTATGGGAAGGGTTTGAATCCATTATAATTACCCGCATGACCAATCATGATGAGAGTTTTCCAGCAATTGGCAAATACTGCAAAGGAATCACCGAATTCAAAATCACAATGGGCTTCGAAATGGATCATGCTAGAGCCTTTATCGAACACACTCCGAATCTCAAGTTTTTGAGCATTCAATCCATAATAGTGAACTTTAGAGCATTGTGCTGTGTGCTTGAGAACTTGAAGCATTTGGAGATTGTTAACCTCTGCCATAGTCTCATCATGGACAAGCCTGACCCATCAACCCAACTTGTTTTGTACACTTTTTGCCAATTGCAAAATCAATGGCCGATCTATCGTTTGAGAAAGGTTCTCTTTTCTCTAAGTAAAAGTGTGTCATATGCAAAATTAAATTTAAGAAAAGCGCCCTTACTTAGATCGTGACTTAACTACGCTGACAAAACCCATAAAATTCTGATTTTGCAGTGGCGGCGTCAAATCTGACCATCCAACAAAGAGGAATTTTCAGAGCAAAAAGACTTACTGTACCAAGAAAGAAATCAAAAACAGAGTAACCGCAGCTCCAACGGCTAACCCCGACGGTGCTTCCCGGCGACCAGAGGCGCGACCACCACCACGGCAGCACCTCCAAGGGGGCGGCCATGGCAGCAGAAATGGAGATGGATCTAACGGAGATGGAGCTCCACGACGAGTCAGCAGCGACGACAACTCCTCCCTCACCCCTCCATCGCATCTCTCACTCTCTTTGCTTCGTGCGATGGTGGCAGTTTCGAGCTCGACGGCGGATGACGGCGATGGAATGGCCGCGTCGAGCTAGACGCGAACGGTCTCCCTCAAGCGATGGCAACGGGACGCGAATGGCTACCCTCTCCTTGCGGACTCTCTCTCTCTTCGTGTCTTGACGGCCCTCTCTCCGCGGCTCCGCTTTCGATGGCGGCTCAGTAGCAGTGACCGGCGGTGATGCACGACGGAGGTGGCGCGACGATGGCTGGTGGCGGCGGAGTACCCTCCCTCTCTCGGATCTCTTCGTGCTCTCTCCTCTCTACCGTGTGTGTTGGTGTTTGTGAGTTGTGTGTGTATCTGGGAATACGATACGTGGTCAGGAAGACATTTTTGTCATTTTAGAGCTAAGGGACGGAGTGATAATCTCGTCACGTTCAAAGATTTAAATACTAGAAGAATTGTATCATGCCAGTCCTGGATATCAAGAAGACCAAGAGTCCGTCTCAAAAATAGTAGTGTTAAAAGGCGACAACTCATAACGCCCATTGGGTTAAGGCAGGACAACAAGAAGCCCAATAAAGCTTTTCAAATTCAATGGAAGGTATCATTTTTATTAATTTTCAAATTTTTTAGGTTTTTATTGAAAGATTTGATTTACTTCTGATTTGCTTAGTAGTATTTTTAGGGATTTTAAATTTAAATCAAATATGTTCTAATATAATAAGATCAAATCTGATTTAAATTAGTTATCATATCTTTAGGATTTTAAAATTTAAATCAAATAAGATCAAATCTAATAAGATCAAATCTGATTTAAATTAGTTATCTTATCTTTAGGAGATGTAAATTAAATTATTTTATCTTATCTTTTAGTTAGTTTGTTAGGGACCTATTTAAACATCTTTGATGAGACAATTTACACAACTTTTGATAAATAAATTTTTCTTAGTGCTTTATGCTCTTTTTTTTTTGTGATTAAGTGAGGTAAGTGATTTGCTTCGCTTGTTGCAGGAAGAAGATTGAAGGATCCAACACTAAAGTGATCTGTGTGGTGATTCCTTTCAGTTTTCATCCCTCTGATCTTGGTTGTCAAGGACAAGTTCTTTGAAGGTCTAGTAGAAAAAATTCTTTCGGTGACCTAGGTTGCTAAGAACTGATTTTTTAGAGGTCTAGTAGGAACCCCCACCCCCCAAATTTATCTATCCTTTTATGTTTCCGTTGTGTCCTTTTGAGTGTGCCCTTTACTAAAAATCCTTATTTATTGTATTAAAACCCGTAAGTCTGTTATAAAATAAATAAGGTAGATGTACTAGATATAAAATAAAATATGTAAATAAATAATAATAATATTCACCACATCAATATCTCACACTAATAAAATGTATTAATATTATATGTATTAATATTATACACTAGCACCCACTAGGAGAGAGAAGAAAATAGACTTTATAATAATATATGAAAGAAGAGAGAGGTAGGAATATTTGTTATTGCTGTGTGTCATATTGACGGAGGCTTAACCTCCTTTTATAGGCATAATGAAGGAAAATTTTCAACTTTCATTAATGTACATTCTTTCTTGGTAAAATGAGAACTGAGTCATCCAGCCATGATATTAATGGGCATCCATATCTATTGTGTTTATCACAACACTCCCCCTTGGATGACCATTTCGGATTATTGCCTCGTTAAAACCTTACTAAAGAAAAACCCAGTGGGAAAAAAACCTTAGTGAAGGAAAAAGAGTACAATATCCTTTAATGATGGAGCTGCCTCATTAAAAACCTTGTCAAGAAAAATCCAATGAAAAAAACTTGACCAAGGAAAAAAGAGTACAGTCTCCCCCTCTTGCCGACATCATTTAATGTCTCGAAATCGGCGCATCCCAATCTCATGTACCAATCTTTCAAAGGAGGATTTTGGGAGTGACTTTGTAAATAAATCTGCCAGATTGTCACTTGAGCGGATCTGTTGCACATCAATTGTCCCTTGATTTTGAAGATCATGAGTGAAGAAGAATTTGGGAGAAATATGCTTTGTTTTATCACCTTTAATGTATCCGCCTTTAAGTTGAGCAATACATGCTGCATTATCTTCAAACAGGATAGTTGGAGCTATCTTATGATCAATCAGTCCACATGATGACAGAATATATTGGATCAGACTCCTCAACCAAAAACACTCGCGACTTGCTTCATGAATCACCAGTATTTCGGCATGATTAGAGGATGTTGCAGCAATCGTCTGTTTCGTGGACCTCCATGATATAGCTGTTCCACCATATGTAAACAGGTATCCTGTTTGAGATCTCCCTTTATGTGGATCAGACAGGTATCGAGCATATGCATAGCCAACTAGTTGTGATGTCTTTCTAAGATCTTTCATCTCAAACTCTTCTTTTAGAGTTTTTATAATTGTTGGAATCTCTTCAGGAGTCCCAATGATATTTAAATCATCAACGTACACAGCAATTATAATGAATCCAGAAGCAGTTTTCTTTATGAAAACACACGGGCATATATCATCATTCTTGAATCCGTTTTTGGTCAGATACTCAATAAGACGATTATACCATATTCGTCCAGATTGCTTTAGACCATATAAAGATCTTTGCAATTGACTGAGTATAACCCTTGCGAATATTCACTAGATGGTTTAGATATCTTTAGTCCTTCAGGGACTTTCATATAGATATCCCGATCTAATGAGCCGTATAAGTAGGCTGTTACCACATCCATTAAATGCATATGCAGTTTATGATATGCAGATAAACTGACCAAATAGCGCAATGTTATCGCATCCACTATAGGGGAATACGTTTCTTCATAATCTATACCAGGCCTTTGTGAGAAACCTTGTGCCACAAGTCGGGCTTTATAGCGAACAACTTCATTTTTTTCATTTCGTTTTCTCACAAATACCCATTTATATCCAACAGGTTTTACATCTTCAGGTGTACGGACTACAGGTCCAAAGACTTCACGTTTTGCAAGTGAGTCTAATTCAGCCTTCATGGCTTCTTTTCATTTTGGCCAATCATTCCTTTGTCGACATTCTTCGACTGATCTTGGCTCAAGATCCTTACTTTCATGCATGATATTTAATGCCACATTATATGCAAATATTTCATTGACAATTGTCTTATTTCGGTCCCATTTCTCTCCTGTACAGACATAATTTATTGAGATCTCATCATTTTCACAATTTTCAGGTACCTGAACGTCTTCTGGCGTTAATACTATATCAGAATTTTGGACAACTGCAGGTGTCTTTACTATGTCTTTTTCAACAGGAATCGTATTTACCTCTTTTCTCTTTCGAGGATTTTTATCTTTGGAACCGACAGGCCTGCCACGCTTCTGGCGTGTATTTGCTTTCGTGGCTATTTGTCCTATTGGGACATCAATTCAAATTGGGGCATTTTCCGCCCTGCCATGCTTCTGGCGTGAATTTGCTTCAGTGGCTACTTGTCCTACTGGGACATCAATTCGAATTGGGACATTTTTCGCTGGTATATAAGATTTGGTTATCCTCTTTGTATCAGAAAATGCATCAGGCAATTCATTTGCTATTCTTTGCAAATGTATAATCTTTTGAACTTCTGTCAAAGGTTTTCGTTTCAAAAAAATTTTATTATGTTATTATGATTTATTTACTTTAATTTTTATATTGTGCATATATGTCTTATTCACGTATTTAACAAAAGAATTTGTAATTAGTATGTTCATGTATCTACTACAAGAATTTTGTTTATTTGTGGAGGTTTTTTTTTCTATTTGTGGAGGTTTATAACCCCCATTGAATGGTTTTTGGGGGTTTTTAAAACCCCCAAAATTTGAGGTGCCACGAAGTCTTTTGTGGAGGTTTTTATAAACCTCCACTATCTATTCAGTGGGGGGTTTTTGTGTGTGTTTGGTGGGAGTTTTATAGTGGACTTATGTGGGAGTTATAAAACACTTTTGTGGCAGTTTAAAACCCCCACAAATTGATTTTCTAATTTAACAAAAATTAACTATTTTGTGGGATTTTTAAACTTCCACAAACCTTTTAATTATTTATTTATTTTTAATTTTAAAACATTTATTAATTCCATCTCATTTACACACTACTCAAATAAAAAATTTATTTTTTAATATTAAAATTTAAAAACTAAATCTTTTATAGCACAATAATTTCTCAATGACACTAAAAAAATAATAATTCCTCAATTTAAGACAATGTAACTATATATAAAAGTTCTTAATGTCAATAGTTCCAAATATAATTGCATATAATATTGTTCTACATAACTATTACTATTTTTCATTAAAAAATAAAATAGAACAACTTCAATGTTTCAATATCATCTAACTACATAATTGCAATAACAGAACCAGTAATGCACATGTCCATGGAGTTCTCCACACACAAATGATTGTCACGCAGTGTAACTGAATAGCATGACCCTGCAGATTATAAAATGTTGATCACCATATATAGCCTTACTAAAGTGTTTACAGTAATTTATTTTTCAAAGTAAGAAAGAAAAACAAAGTATGGACAAGCATAGGAAAAACAAACAAAAGGGAAAAAAATGCACAATGTTGGTTGAATGATGAATGCATACCACACTTCTCGCAGTGGAAATAATTCTCTTGACCACCAACCCTGTTTCCAAATTAGATCATAAAAAGTTAGCTTGTATGTCATAAACTCAGGTGACATAAGAGATGGATCTACTCAAACACAGCTAAGTGAACCGCACCTACAGATTCCGCAATCATCACAATGAAACTGTTGTTTCCCTATCTGCAGATTGATTAAAAAAGCATTCAGCATCATTGAGAAAGCAAGAATATTAACAATCCTAAGCTGGAATCATGCATCAAATTCAGTCTAGTCCATCTCCAAGAAATAAGTTGGAAGAAAAATACTTACCGGCTGCTTAGTGTCACAAACTGCACAAACAACCTGAAACACTTCAGAAATTGAAAAATATATATATGAGACTTCTAACATGATAAACTACAAATCTATAATAGACTTCTAACATATTTAAACCAAAATAGGATATAATTATTATCTTACCTCAACAAGTGCTTGTTCAAAAGCAATAGCAAGAAACTGGTGAGAGAAAAATCAGTACCCACTTCAATTATAATTATTATCTGTCAAGAAATTGAAGGATAATATGATCCATTAAATTAAACAATAAAAGAAGACACTAAAACAGGAATAAGAGGATAGGAAATAAGGTAGAAGAAGAAGGGCTTTAATTAACTAAGTAATTGTACTTGTACTAAGCATAAACAGAAGGTAGCTAGTTGATTATATATAGGTAGGTTGTAGATCGATAACTAATACACGTACTTGCTAGGAAACAAGACATGCATAAGGAGCAGTGGTTATTATTATTATTATTATTATTATCTCTTTTTGTTGACACTGATAAAGTAGAGTCTAATCTTCTCTGCTAGTGAATGTCATTTAAAGCAAGCAAACTAAAACTATGGTTTATCCTATCTACTACTATACTACTCACTACACTAGATGTACTGTGAGCATATGGCGAGAAGTAAGAAAGAGGGAATAGCTCTATTCTATTCTGATCCAAATTAAAACTAAAAATAAAGGATCATGTAGCAGAAAGAGTACTTTTTATTTTTTGTACAAGTGAATAGAAGAAGCAAAATCTTGAACCAAAGTAAATGTGCAAAAGTATCATAAAACAGCAAATCCAAGATAAGAAAATTCTTTACATTTTCCTACCAGCATCATAAAAATTGAACATGTATTTATTTAAAATTTTATTTATCATCAATTTAGCAATTTTATTTAATGTTAAGAGCAGCAAGGATAGTTCAATATAAGAGACTTCTACTTTATCTATTTACCATAACTGCCTAAATGATAAAAAGGGACCTAACTTCCTCTGTTCCTATCCTCCATTCTTCACAGACTTCTACTTTATCTATTTAACATAACTGGAATCAGGTTCTTAGTTATGAGACCAATGTGCTAAGCAAGATAATAGTAAATAAATTCATATGGGGTCATAGACTTACTCTCCATTAATAGTACGCTCAAGAGCATCATCCTCTATGGACCATGTGTGTAACTAGTCATTTGCCTTCATACATAACCAAATCAAATGCCTATTAGAATCCATATCACAATCTGATCGACATAATCAATAGAATTAGTCCAGGTGTGTCATTAATTTCTTCTTAGTAACAAAGTATAAATGGAAATTGTATTTGAGTGGCATACTTTGTCTGAGAGCCTGTAACATACTAGTCTACCTTCAAGCTTGGAGCTGCAAAAGTAGCATTATCTTCATGTTGCAAATAAATGATAAAAGAAAAATTGCAAGACATGTTTTAATTCTTATTGTCTCCAAACAAAACCTGAAAATTACTTTTCAGTATTATCAATTTCTTCAATATTATTAATTTACAAATCAAGATCCATGACAAAACGTTCATATAAGAATGTAGCAAATACAAAGATCAATAAATTCTCAAATATTTCTCCACTATATATATTTTATTTATCTATATAAGGCATTTTGCAAGTGGAAGAGGTGCGGAAGCAGGAGCTGAATCATAATCAGAAGCAGAAGCAGCAGCATCCCAGTAGCCTCGTAAGATATCAGTTTCTTCAACAGTGAAACCCAATGAAGTGAGCAATTCATAGACTTCAACAATTACGTGTTAACACATAAATTGCATGGCAACATTCGTGACCAGGTGGGACTCACCATTCAAGAAGAACAGAACAATCTATTGGTACAAGATTTTAACTCTAATAGCATATATTTAAGAAACAGAGACAAGTGAAATATGGAGAAGAAGAAGAATACCAGCGCAGCTCGAAGGAGAAAATAGATCTGAAACAGTGGCACGATTCAGAAGCTTTCAACCGCGGCAACTACAGCGGCAACGATGGCGGAAACTGCGGCGACAACGGCGGCAGAAACTGCAGCGACAACCGTAGCTACAAAGCAAACAAATCTGAAACCAATAATGTTGATAGAGGAGATGGCTCGATTGAAAAGCTTCCTACAATTGTGGCAGAAACGGCCGCAGAACCGGCGATTGCAACGGCGGCGGAACCAGCGGTGGAGGTGGAGAACTTAGGGTTTTGTCTTCGCCAATCACCATTCTCTTCTCTTCTCCCTGACTCGGTCTCAAAAATTAAGAGGAGGGTTTTTTTGAGCTGAAGTATAAATTTTAATTATGAATAATTGTTAGGGGATTTATAAATTATCATAAATAAAGGGGATTTTGGAGGTTTTTAAAAACCTCTACTAAAAAACTCCCTCAATTAAATATAAATTTTGTAGTGTCCCATACATATATTGCGTCATGCATATGTAAGTATAAGTGTCTTTGCTTCCAACTCTGGAAGTAATTATAATATTTTTTGGTTTTTAATTTTTATAGTCAAGAAAAAATGTATGCAAAGCTTTCTAGCTAATCTCTGATTGTATATTTGGAGATTATATTAGTGGTCGCTTCTTAGAATTTTTTTCTTTTAAAAAGAAGATTTTAAAGAAAGGATAAGTAAACTCGGGCATTAAATACTTTCATTCGAAATCAGAATGAGAAAAAAAAATATCTAAAAAATGAGAGAAAATTATCTTCAAGAAGTTAATGAATTCCATATATGCTTTTGTACGTAGGTATTAAATGCATTCAAGAATTTTTAAGATTCTATTTTGATTTTTGACACAGCATTTTTTTTCATTTTTTATTTATTTTTGGATTTTTTAAATCATTATTGTTTCAAGAGCACAAAATAATTTAACTAAAAAAAATTTATCGATCTCTTTAATAATAGATCTATCGAGTAAACTATTAAAAATACATCTAAAGTATCTTAGCACTGATAAAAATACTTTTAAATTTTAATTTATTATCGACAAAAATTTTTTCAAATAATTTTAAAACGTATAAAAAGAATTTAGCTATGATCAAAAACTTACTCCTTAATAAAAAAGTATGACGTGATTTACTTGTAAATATTAGAATCTTACTTTTTATATAAGAAGTTTCATTTGCCACATCATTTTTTGTATTAACGTATAATATTTAAGTTCATAATATGTATATATTTGTCACATTTTTAAATAATTTAAAGATATTTTTATCAATAATAAAATTTAAAAATATTTTTGTCAACGATGAAATAATTCATATATATATTTTGAAAGTTTGTCTTAGATCTATTCTTCTACATATTTTTCTAATCATAATATTTTTTAATGATTTTGATCTGTTTGACAAAATCAAAGAGATACTTCAGCGCAATTGGACAGCTATTTTAGTGCTCATTTAGTGCACAGCAAACAAAGCTACTGATTTAATGGTTAAGACTGCTGTTTTAAACAAGCAGGTGTATTTAGAGTGGTTACGGCTCCCTAATAATTTAGACATTATGATTAGAGAAGAGTACTACTCTTTTTTTTAGGTTCTTTTTTTTTGTGTTATGTTCAGTCATTAAAAAAAAGTGTTTATTGTTTGTTTTCCTTTATATGAATTGAGAAAATTGTCTTGTTAACATGCTTTTAGAGTCCATTGTAAAAACATCATAAAAAGAAT